>NW_026576628.1:0-79801 GCF_028641065.1 Leucoraja erinaceus
CTTATTTGTTGAGGTGTTTAACAGCCTGATGGCTGCAGGGAAGAAGCTGTTCAAGAATCTGGACGTTAGTTTTCAGGCTCCTGTAAATTCTTCCTGATGGCCATGCTGAAACGAGTGTGTGGCAAGGATGGTGTGGGTCTGATGATTTTGGCTGCCGTTTTGAGGCAGGGACTATGATAGATTCCTTTGACGGTAGATGGAGCAAAGCCGGTGATGGACTGAGCAGTGGTAACAACTTTTTGTAGACCTTTTCGCTCCTGGACGTTCAAGTTGCCGAACCAGGCCACGATGCAACCTGTCAGAATGCTCTCTGCCGTGCACCTGTAGAAGTTTAGGAGAAACCTCTTCCGACACCTTTGTAATCTTCTCATGAAGCAGTCGCTAATGTGCCTTCTTTATAATAGCACAAGTGTGCTAGGTCCAGGAAGGTTCTTCGGGAATATGCACACCTAGCAGTTTTTGCCCCTCTCCACCATCTCCATTGATGTGAACAGGATTGTGGGTCCTCATCCTTCCCCACCCAAAGTCCACAATTAGTTCCTTGGTCTTACTGATGTTGAGAGCCAGGTTGTTGTGCTGGCACCATTTGGACTGTCGGTCAATTCATTCTGATGTTCAGATCGCCACGGTCAGCTTCGGCCTGCATCCTTGCAGCTGCTTTGCTCCATTTGAACTGAACTGATTCCCCCAGAACCTGAAGCAGAATGAGGAATAAAGGGGAAATTAACAAATTGCGCAACAGGGCCAATAAAACTAGGATAGCCAATAGACAATAGGTGCAGGAGTAGGTCATTCGGCCCTTCCAGCCAGCACCACCATTAAATATAACCATATAACCATATAACAATTACAGCACGGAAACAGGCCATCTCGAACCTTCTAGTCCGTGCCGATCACATAATCTCCCCTAGTCCCATATACCTGCGCTCAGACCATAACCCTCCATTCCCTTCCCATCCATATAACTATCCAATTTATTTTTAAATGATAAAAACAAACCTGCCTCCACCACCTTCACTGGAAGCTCATTCCACACAGCTACCACTCTCTGAGTAAAGAAGTTCCCCCTCATGTTACCCCTAAACTTCAGTCCCTTAATTCTCATGTCATGTCCCCTTGTTTGAATCTTCCCTACTCTCAGTGGGAAAAGCTTTTCCACGTCAACTCTGTCTATCCCTCTCATCATTTTAAAAACCTCTATCAAGTCCCCCCTTAACCTTCTGCGCTCCAAAGAATAAAGCCCTAACTTGTTCAACCTTTCTCTGTAACTTAGTTGCTGAAACCCAGGCAACATTCTAGTAAATCTCCTCTGTACTCTCTCTATTTTGTTGACATCCCTCCTATAATTAGGCGACCAAAATTGTACACCATACTCCAGAATTGGCCTCACCAATGCCTTGTACAATTTTAACATTACATCCCAAATATGATCATGGCTGATCATCCCCAATCAGTACCCCGTTCCTGCCTTCTCCCCTTATCCCCTGACTCCGCTATCTTTAAGAGCACTATCTAGCTCTCTTGAATGTATCGAGGGAACCAGCCTACACTACCCTCTGAGGCAGAGAATTCCACAGACAATTCCACAGGTTGGGATGTCAACACAGATAAATGATCAACAAGGCCCTGGCTCCACTGTAATTTTCTTGAACATTAACATTTTCTTGAACCTATGATAAGGTCCCGCACGGGAGACTGGTGACTAAATTTAGAGCACATGGGTATAAGCTGATGTTTAGTTTTATGTGTCGCCTGGACAAGTCAGAGAACCACATAATTGAAGCCTTAGTCAGCCCTCTGAAAAGCTGCTATAGATTCACTTCTAGGCTAAGACGGCATTGGTGCAATAGCTTATATATATTTTAGGCTAATATGCAATTTCTTAATGTATCTTTGTATTTCTTTGTACTGTTTGATGTGTATATGCACCTGTGTCTGAAACAAAGCTTTAATAATTCGGGGTAGGGTGTTGACATAGATAGAAAATTGGTTGGCAGACCGGAAGCAAAGAGGTTAGGAGTGAACTGGTCCTTTTCAGAATGGCAGGCAGTGGCGAGTGGAGTGCCACAAGGCTCGATGTTGGGGCTGCAACTGTTTACCAAATATATTAATGATTTGGTAGAGGGAATTAGGAGCAACACTAGCAAGTTTTCGGATGACACAATGCTGGGTGGCAGTGTGAACTGTGAAGAGGATGTTAGGAGGTTGCAGGGTGACCTGGACAAGTTGAGTGAGTGGGCAAATGCGTGGCAAGGGGTAGAGTTGCCGGGGTCGGAGCTACAACCGGCGCCGCCCGCAGCCCCACCGGCCACAGCGCTGCGGAGCTTACTGCACGGCGACCCGGTAAGGCATTGACCGCTCCACGCCTCTCCGACCAGGTAGGGGACTAAGAATTAAAGTTTACCCCTTCACCCCCCCCCCCCCCCCATCACATAAAAGCCCTCCAAACTAACTGACTAACATTTAAGCAATGATTTACAGATGTTTAAGTGTCTCCCCGGTCTCCGGGGAGGAGGCAGCCGCTACAGTAGTACAGACCTGGGTTGACCGTGGGTCGTTTCGGGTCAAGTTTGGCGCCAAACGCGAGCTTTGGTGCCCAGACGACATCTGGAAAAAATTGCCGGTTTTCGGAGTTTTTCGGTTTTCGGAACACCGGATGAAAGGTTGTGCACCTGTACAAGGCTTGTATTCACAGGAGTTTAGAAGGATCAGGGGTGTTTCTTATAGAAACATATAAAATTATAAAAGGACTGGACAAGCTAGATGCAGGAAAATGTTCCCAATGTTGGTCGAGTCCAGAACCAGGGGCCACACACAGTCTTAGAATAAAGGGGAGGTCATTTAAGACTGAGGTGAGAAAAAACTTTTTCACCCAGAGAGTTGTGAATTTATGTAATTCCCTGCCACAGAGGACAATGGAGGCCAAGTCACTGGTTAGATTTAAGAGAGTTAGATAGAGCTCTAGGGGCGAGTGGAGTCAAGGGATATGGGGAGAAGGCAGGCACGGGTTATTGATAGGGGACGATCAGCCATGATCACAATGAATGGCGGTGCTGGCTAGAAGGGCTGAATGGCCTCCTCCTGCACCTATTTTCTATGTTTCTATTAAGGCAAACACTCACCCGATCCACTGCAGACTCGGGAGAGCCAGTGTGAGGCGGCAGAGAGCGGGGACCGATCGCTCCGAGAACGAGTTTGATCCCAGTTCCACGTCAGTCACTGAGCACTTTGCGCTGAGAGCAGCGACGAGATCCTCCGTGCAAGAATCTGGGAGACCATTCCCCCACAGCCTGGAAATGAGAGAATGTTCAGTTAGCAGACGGAGAGACAGGAGATGGAGCTAATCCCCAGTGTTTATCTATAACACATCCCATTACTGACATACAACCTGGAACAGTGAGGCACGTTTCCCTTTTACCACACATCTGTGTCATACATGATTGCTAGTTAATCTCCTGTGACTGCACACGATCGATTTAGCTGCAATCTCTTCAATCATGCGTCTCCTAAATGCCTCTTCACCGTCGCTACCTATTTGATAACACCATTCCCCCCCCTCCCCACCGCTTGTACCCTTGGAGTAGCGCATTGTCCTGCACCTCCAACCTTTCTTTGTCTGATCATAAAGCTATGCTCTCTCATATCCCACTATCTTTGCACAAATCATTGCGGAACACCATCGGACCTCCAGCTGCTCTCCCCGTGACCTGCGTGGGTTTTCTCCGAGATGTTCGGTTTCTTCGCACAATCCAAAGGGGTTTAGGTTTGTAGGTTAATTGGCTGGGTATAAATGTATAAATTGTCCCTCATGTTTGTAGGATAGTGTTAATGTGTGTGGCTCACTGGTCGGCCTCGACCCAATGGGCCGAAGCGCCTGTTTCCGCGCTGTATTGCAAAACTAGAACTAAACTGATAACGCCCTTCTGATTTTTTGTGGGTAAGCCTGATCAGAATCCAAGCTACCAAATCACCATGGATCCCATACACCTCAATCTAAAGGATCAGTTTACCCGGCAACACGTGCCTTGCCAGACTACATCCACGGCCCGTACGTCAACAATCACCAGCATTCCTCAAAAAAGACAAGCAAGTTGGATTCGGTTGGAAAGAATGCCGAGAAGATTTACAAGAATACTGCAAAGGATTGAGGGGCCGCAGCTATAGAGTATTGGCAGGATTGGATTTTATTCCTGGAGCGCAAGAGCATGAGGGAGTTATTTTAGAGGAGATTAAAATAACGAGGAGGCATTTAATGCACAGATTAGAAACATAGAAACATAGAAATTAGGTGCAGGAGTAGGCCATTCGGCCCTTCGAGCCTGCACCGCCATTCAATATGATCATGGCTGATCATCCAACTCAGTATCCTGTACCTGCCTTCTCTCCATACCCCCTGATCCCCTTAGCCACAAGGGCCACATCTAACTCCTTCTTAAATATAGCCAATGAACTGGCCTCAACTACCCTCTGTGGCAGAGAGTTCCAGAGATTCACCACTCTCTGTGTGAAAAAAGTTCTTCTCATCTCGGTTTTAAAGGATTTCCCCCTTATCCTTAAGCTGTGACCACTTGTCCTGGACTTCCCTAACATCGGGAACAATCTTCCTGCATCTAGCCTGTCCAACCCCTTAAGAATTTTGTAAGTTTCTATAAGATCCCCTCTCAATCTCCTAAATTCTAGAGAGTATAAACCAAGTCTATCCAGTCTTTCTTCATAAGACAGACCTGATATCCCAGGAATCAGTCTGGTGAACTGTCTCTGCACCCTCTCTATGGCAATAATGTCCTTCCTCAGATTTGGAGACCAAAACTGTACGCAATACTCCAGATGTGGTCTCACCAAGACCCTGTACAACTGCAGTAGAACCTCCCTGCTCCTATACTCAAATCCTTTTGCAATGAAAGCTAACATACCATTCGCTTTCTTTACTGCCTGCTGCACCTGCATGCCTACGTTCAATGACTGGTGTACCATGACACCCAGGTCTCGCTGCATCTCCCCCTTTCCCAATCGGCCACCATTTAGATAATAGTCTGCTTTCCCGTTTTTGCCACCAAAATGGATAACCTCACATTTATCCACATTATACTTCATCTGCCAAACATTTGCCCACTCACCCAACCTATCCAAGTCACCTTGCAGTCTCCTAGCATCCTCCTCACAGCTAACACTGCCCCCCAGCTTAGTGTCATACGCAAACTTGGAGATATTGCCTTCAATTCTCTCATCCAGATCATTAATATATATTGTAAATAGCTGGGGTCCCAGCACTGAGCCTTGCGGTACCCCACTAGTCACTGCCCGCCATTGTGAAAAGGACACGTTTACTCCTACTATTTGCTTCCTGTTTGCCAGCCAGTTCTCTATCCACATCAATACTGAACCCCCAATGCCTTGTGCTTTAAGTTTGTATACTAATCTCGTATGTGGGACCTTGTCGAAAGCCTTCTGGAAGTCGAGATACACCACATCCACTGTGTCTCCCCTATCCACGCTACTAGTTACATCCTCGAAACATTCTATAAGATTCTTCAGACATGATTTACATGATTCGTAAATCCATGCTGACTTTGTCCAATGATTTCACCACTTTCCAAATGTGCTGCTATCCCATCTTTAATAACTGACTACAGCAGTTTCCCCACTACCGATGTTAGACTAACTGGTCTGTAATTCCCCATTTTCTCTCTCCCTCCCTTCTTAAAAAGTGGGGTTACGTTTGCTACCCGCCAATCTTCAGGAACTACTCCAGAATCTAAAGAGTTTTGAAAGATTATTACTAATGCATCCACTATTTCTGGAGCTACTTCCTTAAGTACTCTGGGATGCAGCCTGTCTGGCCCTGGGGATTTATCGGCCTTTAATTCATGCAATTTACCCAACACCACTTCCCGGCTAACCTGGATTTCACTCAATTCCTCCAACTCCTTTGACCAGCAGTCCCCTGCTATTTCCGGCAAATTATTTATGTCTTCCTTAGTGAAGACGGAACCAAAGTAGTTATTCAATTGTTCCGCCATATCCTTGTTCCCCATGATCAACTCACCTGTTTCTGACTGCAAGGGACCTACATTTGTTTTAACTAATCTCTTTCTTTTCACATATCTATAAAAACATTTGCAGTCAGTTTTTATGTTCCCTGCCAGTTTTCTTTCATAATCTATTTTCCCTTTCCTAATTAAGCCCTTTGTCCTCCTCTGCTGGTCTTTGAATTTCTCCCAGTCCTCCAGTATGCTGCTTTTTCTGGCTAATTTGTACGCATCATCCTTCGCTTTGATACTATCCCTGATTTCCCTTGTTATCCATGGATGTACTACCTTCCCTGATTTATTCTTTTGCCAAACTGGTATGAACAATTTTTGTAGTTCATCCATGCAGTCTTTAAATGTCTTCCATTGCATATCCACCGTCAACCCTTTTAGAATTAATTGCCAGTCAATCTTGGCCAATTCACGTCTCATACCCTCAAAGTTACCTTTCTTTAAGTTCAGAACCATTGTTTCTGAATTAACAATGTCACTCTCCATCCTAATGAAGAACTCAACCATATTATGGTCACTCTTGCCCAAGGGGGCACGTACAACAAGATTGCTAACTAACCCTTCCTCATTACTCAATACCCAGTCTAAAATAGCCTGCTCTTTCGTTGGTTCCTCTACATGTTTGATTTAGATAACTATCCCGCATACATTCCAAGAAATCCTCTTCATCAGCACCCCTGCCAATTTGATTCAGCCAATCTATATATAGATTGAAGTCACCCATTATAACTGTTTTGCCTTTGTCGCACGCATTTCGAATTTCCTGTTTGATACCATCTCCAACTTCACTACTACTGTTAGGTGGCCTGTACACAACACCCACCAGCGTTTTCTGCCCCTTAGTGTTTCGCAGCTCTACCCATACCGATTTCACATCCTCCAAACTAATGTCCTTCCTTTCCATTGCATTAATCCCCTCTCTAATCAGTAACGCTGCCCCACCTCCTTTTCCTTTCTGTCTATCCCTCCTGAATATTGAATATCCCTGTATGTTCAGCTCCCTTGGTCACCCTGGAGGCATGTCTCCGTGATCCCAACTATATCATAGTCATTAATAGCTATCTGCACATTCAACTAATCCACCTTATTACGAAACTTCTTCTACCAAAGAAGGCGATTCCAGAACCAGAGAGCATAAGTTTGTTAAGAAGGGGAAGATTTAATCAAAATCCGACGGGCAACTTTTTTGTGCAGGGTGGTGGGTGAATGGAACGAGTCACAAGAGAAAGTAGATGAAATGTTAACTATCCATCAGAAATGTAACCGGTCCATGAACTCCAGGGATGCTGCCTGACTGGCTGAGTTACTCCTGCACTTTGTGCCTGTTTTGTACAGTACCATTTGCAATTCATTATTTTATCTCCTAATATTGTGAAACCTGCATCAACTCTGCTCCTGTCACCTCAAAGCTATGTTTCTGGAATTTGATATTTGCATTCCTGGAAAAAAAAAAAAAAAATCACAACTATGTTGTATAATTCTCTTTCATCACACTGCCTTTTGTAAAGTAAACTATCTAAGATTATCCAAGCTCACCTCCTGGATAAGCCATGGATTATCCTTGGAAAAAGACTCTGCACCATTTCCAAAGCACCCACATTCTTCCTGTACTGGAGCAATCAGAAAAGCACCCCGTACTCCAGATTCAGCCTCAACAAAGTCCTGTAACGTTGCACTATGACCTTCGGACGCTTATACTCAGTGCCCCCAACAGTGAAGGCAAGCATACCATTCCTTTCTTTACCACTCTATCTACTTGCGTTGCTGCTTTCAATGAGATATGGACCCCAAAATCGCTGTGCATCGGTGCAGTGCAGGATCTTGCCATTATATATTTACCCTCTGAATTCTAATCGGCAAATTACAACTCCTCTGAGCCCTTGCTCAGCTTTTAACTCGAATATTCCCCCCATTTTTGTAGCTGATCCATGTCCCGCTGTATACAGTGACAGTCTTTCCATCATCAGGTCATAAGTGATAGCATGTAAGTAAGTAAGTTTATTGGCCAAGTATTCACATACAAGGAATTTGCCTTGGTGTTCCACCCACAAGTAACAACATGACATACAGTGACAGTTACGAATGACTCAGAAAACACTAAACATTAATAATAATAAAACATTAATAATAAAACACCATTAATCAAGCATGTGAACCAGCAAAATACCAGATCAAAGGGAGGCTACAGATTTTTGGCTGTTGAGTAGAGCAACTACTCGTGGAAAAAAACTGTTTTCATGTCTGGCTGTGGCAGCTTTGACAAACCGGAGTCACCTTCCAGAGGGAAGTGATTCAAAGCGTTTGTGGCCAGGGTGAGAGGGGTCACAGATGATCTTGCCCGCTCGCTTCCTGGCCCTTGCAGTCGAGTAGAATTTGGCCATTCAATCATGGCTGATCTATCTCTTCCTCTGAACCCCATTCTGTTGCCTTCTCGCCATAACGTCTGACACCTGAACTAATCAATAATCTATTACCTCGGCCTTAAAAAATAACTTAAATAAATACCATTCATGTAAACCTCCTCTGGACCATCCCCAGAGCCAGCACATCCTTCCTCAGATATGGTGCCTCAGATATGGTGCCCACAATTACAATATTCCAAATGCGGCATTATCAGCTCCTTATAGAGCCTCAACATTACATCCCTGTTTTTGTATACAAGCCCTCTTGAAATAAATGCTAGCATTCAGTTTGCTTTCTTTACTACTGATTCGACCTGCAGATTAACCTTTTGGAAATTCTGCACGTGCACTCCCAAGTCCCTTTGCAGCTCCTATTTCTGGATTCTTTCCAGTTAGAAAATAGTCCACGCCTTTATTCCTACCACTAACATGCATCACTCCACACTTTGCTGCACTATATTCCATCTGCCACTTTTCTGCCCATTCTCCCAACCTGTACAGAGTCCTTGCTTTCTCTACACTATCTGCCCCTCTACCTATTTTCGTATCATCCCCAAAAACGACCACAAAGCCTTCAATCCCCTCATCCATATCAATAACATCAGACTGATACCCCACCAGTCCTGTTGTCATCTGCAAACTTACTAACCAATCCATCTTCGTTTGCGTCCAAGACATTTATCGGGCAGGTTTGCTAATGCTACACGTGTGGAGTTTAAACTAGATTGGCAGGAGGGTGGGATCTCATGCAGGACAGCGGCAGGTGAGAGGTTAGAAGTTGGTATGGAGGGTAGGGACGGAAAGGTTAGTGGACAGAATAGGCAGATGAAAGGTGGAGAGCGAGCGTAGGTTTAAACTGCACGTATTTTAATGCCAGGGGCCTGACGGGCAAGGTAGATGAGCTTTGGGCATGGATAGGTATGAGTCACTGGGATGTTGCAGCCATTACAGAAACCTGGTTAAGAGAGGGGCAGGACTGAAAGCTCAATGTTCCCGGGGTACAGGAGCTTCAGGAGAGACAGGGGTGAGGGAAAAGAAGAGGGGGTTGCATTGTTGGTTAAGGAGGATGTCATGGCAGTGTTCAGAGGTGACATTACAGACGGTTCGTCTAGTGAGGCTATATGGGTGGAGCTGAGGAACAAGAAAGGGATGATCACCTTGTTGGGGGTGTACTACAGACCCCCGAATAGTCAACGGGAATTAGAAGAACAAATGTGCCAGGAGATTGCAGACAGCTGCAGGTCAAATAAGATTGTTGTAGTAGGGGATTTTAACTTTCCCAATGTAGACTGGGGAAATCATAGTGTGGGGGATTTAAATGGGGTCCTCAAAAGTGCTCAGGAGAATTTTCTTAAGAAGTATGTAGAGGCCTCCACACGTGAGAGGTCAACACTGGATCGAGCATTAGGAAATTGGGAAGGGCAAGTTAATGAAGTGTTTGTGGAGGAGCCTTTTGGGACCAGTTCGATTAGGCTTAAGATATTTATGGATAGGGACAGAAGGATGTACGAAAATGCTCAACTGGGGAAAGGCCAATTCTGAGGGTATGAGAGAAGGTCTCGATCAAGTTGACTGGAGCAGGTTTTTTTAGGGAAAAGGAACATCAGCCAAGTGGGATCTTTTTAAAAGTGTGCTGACAAAAGCTCAGGATATGTACATCCCTGTTAGAGTGAAGGGCAAAGCAGGCAAATGAAAGGAAGCTTAGCTGACGAGGGGAATTAATGCATTGGTCATAAACAAGGATGTACGGGACAGTGTATCTCTGGAGGAGTTTCAGGAACTAAGGAGTAAACCGTTAAAGGAAATCAGAAGGGCAAAAAAAGGGGTAGGAGATAGCTCCAAGTAGCATTAAGGCCAATCACAAAAGATTTTATTAATACATAAGGGGAAAAAAGGGTAACTAGAGAGAGAATGGGACCTTTCAGGAAACAAAGCGGTCATCTCTGTGTGGACCACAGGAGATGGGCAAGGTCCTCAGTGAGTATTTCTCCTCTGTATTTACCGAAGAGAAAGACAGTAGGACGGAGGAACTTGGGGCAGTCAATGGAAGTGGCTTGAGAGCAGTCAGTGTTACCATCGAAGAAGTACTGAAGGTATCATCATGTTTGAAGTTAGACAAATATCTCCAGGGCCTCATCATATATATCCGAGGATGTTGTGGGAAACTAGAGAGGAAATTGCGGGAGCCCTGGTTGAAATTTACCAGTCGTCCTTAATTACAGGGAAGGAGCCGGAAGACTGCAGGGTGGCAAATATTGTGCCTCTATTCAAGAAGGGCTGTAGGGAAAATGCTGGGAATTGTAGGCCGGTGGGCTTAACATCTGTGCTTGGAAAGTTACCAGAGTATTCTGAGGGATAGGTTATATAGGCATTTGGGTGGGCAAGGGCTGAATAGGAATACTCAGCATGGATTGTACGTGGGAGGTCGTGTCTCACAAATCTGATTGTATTTTTGAAGACGTGACCAAAAAGGTCGATGAGAGCAGAGCTGTAGATTTTATTAAGGCATTCGACAAGGTTCCGCATGGTAGGCTGCTATGAAAGGTTAGATCGCATGGGATCCAAGGAGAGATAGGTGAATGGATCGAAGCAGAGTGTGATGATGGAAGGTTGATTCTTGGACTGGAGGCCTGTGACTAGTGGTGTGTCTCAGGGTTCGTGGCTGGGCCCGTTATAGTTTGTCATCGACATCAATAACCATATAACCATATAACAATTACAGCACGGAAACAGGCCATCTCGGCCCTACAAGTCCGTGCTGAACAAATTTTTTCCCCTTAGTCCCACCTGCCTGCACTCGTACCATAACCCTCCATTCCCTTCTCATCCATATGCCTATCCAATTTATTTTTAAATGATACCAATGAACCTGCCTCCACCACTTCCACTGGAAGCTCATTCCACACCGATACCACTCTCTGAGTAAAGAAATTCCCCCTCATATTACCCCTAAACTTCTGTCCCTTAATTCTGAAGTCATGTCCTCTTGTTTGAATCTTCCCTATTCTAAAAGGGAAAAGATTGTCCACATCAACTCTGTCCAACCCTCTCATCATTTTAAAGACCTATCAAGTCCCCCCTTAACCTTCTGCGCTCCAGAGAATAAAGACCTAACTTATTCAACCTATCTCTGTAACTTAGTTGTTGAAACCCAGGCAACATTCTAGTAAATCTCCTCTGCACTCTCTCTATTTTGTTGACGTCAATGATTTGGATGAGAACATATAGGGCAAGATTAGTAAATTTGCCGATGATACAAAAGTGGGTGATTTTTAAGATAGTGAAGATAGTTATGAAAGATTGCAGCAGGATATTGATTGATTGGTCAGGTGGGCTGAGGAATGGTTGATGGTATTTAATCCAGAGAAATGTGACGTGTTGCATTTTGGGACGTCTAACAAAGGCAGGACCTACACAGTAAATGGTAGGTTTCTGGGGAGTGTTGTGGAGGAGAGGCCTGGTGCATGGTTCCTTGACTGTCTAGACACAGGTAGATAAGGTGGTCAAAAAATATTTTGGTACATTGGCCTTCATCAGTCAGAATTTTGAGTATAGAAGTTGGGAGGTCATATTGGAGTTGTAAGGGCCTGTCTCACTTGGGCGTCATTTGTGTGTCACACTAGTGTTGCGCGAGGATTTTGAGAATCCCAAAATCGTGCGTCATGGCGCGTAAATGATGTCGCGTAAATGACGCGCAAATAACGCCCAAGTAGGACAGGCCCTGTACAAGACGTTGGTGAGACTACAGAGTGTCATGTTCAGTTCTGGGCACCATGTTATAGATACGTTTTTGTCAAGCTTGAAAGGTCAGAGATGATTTACGAGGACGGTGCCAGGATGAGCTATAGGGGGAGCTTGAGTAGGTTGGGTCTCTATTCCGTGGAGCTCAAGGTGATCTTATAGAGGGGTATAAAATCATGAGGAATAAATTGGGTAGATGCACAGAATCTCTTGCCCAGAGTAGGGGAGTCGAGGACCAGAGGTCATAGGTTCAAGGTGAAGGGAAAAGATTTAATAGGAATCCGGGGGGTAACTTTTTCACTCAAAGGGTGGTGAGTGTATGAAACAAGCTGCCAGGGGAGGTAGTTGAGGCTGATACTCTCCCAATGTTTAAGAAACTGTTAGACAGGTACATGGATGGGACAGGTTTGGAAGGATATGGACCAAACGCAGGCAGGTGGTGCTAGGACATGTTGGCCAGTGTGGGGAAGTTGGGCTCAAGGCCCTGTTTCCACACTGTTTCACTCTGTCTGTCTCTTGAGCAACAGAGGTTCCAACAAAGATCCCAGCGGAATTCCACTGGGCATTGGCCTGCATTTTGAATGATGTCCTTCCAACATAATCCACTGTGATCCATTTGGGAATCCATACAACCAAGTCACTGTCATTCCCATGCATCTTATTCTTCTGAATCGGGCTACCAGAGTATCTATCAAACACCTTCCAAAAATCCACGTAGAATAACAACCACCACCGATCATCGTAATCTCCTCAAAAAGCCCGATCACATAAGTAGGATGCCATCTGCCACGTATGAAGCCATGTCCCCAATAAAGAGACTCTTTTCCAAAATGGGAATCAATCCTTTCCCGAAGAATTATCTTAAATAGCTTTCCTACCACTGAAGTATTGCTAACCGCCCTATAAGTGCCTGAATTTTCTCTACTTGCATCTTAAACTAATGAACATTAGATACTCTCCCGTTCTCCAACAGTTTGCTCACTGCTCACATTTGCAATGTCCACAGTTTATTGAGTCACCTGGCTCAGCTCGTTTTCCAACAGAGGTATGGAATTCGACCATCCGCATACTAGACTGTTGAACTATTCTAGCCGACTCGAATTGGACTATTCACATACTGTTTGTGAATGTTCTTGGATACACATAATAATTTATGATCCACCTAAGTATTTTGCACTGAATACCATACAGCAGGAAGTTAAAGTCACGCACAAAAAGGCAATGCTGCCTCTTTGTCATCATTCAGTAATCTCTCTACGTATCTGTACCTCCGTCTCATGCAGAGCTTCTTTAGATATGTTAAGGGAAAAAGAGTAGTAAAGCCAATTGTGGGTCCCTTGAATGCAGACACGGGTGAAATTATTATGGGCAACAAGGAAATGGCAGAAGAGTTGAATAGGTACTTCGGATCTGTCTAAGGAAGACACAAACAATCTCCTAGATGTACTGGAGGACAGAGGATCTAAGGGGGTAGAGGAACTGAAATAAATGTTCATTAGGCGAGAAATAGTATTGGGTAGGCTAATGGGACTGAAGGATGATAAATCCCCTGGGCCTGATGGTCTGCATCCAAGGGTCATCAGGGAGGTGGCTCTAGAAATAGTGGACGCATTGGCGATCATTTTCCAATGTTCAATAGATTCAGGATCAGTTCCTGTGGATTGGAGGGTAGCTAATGTTATCCCACTTTTCAAGAAAGGAGCGAGAGAGGAACGGGAATTACAGACCAGTTAGCCTGACTTCGGTGGTGGGAAAGATGCTGGAATCAATTATTAAAGAGGTAATAATGGGGCACTTGGATAGCAGGAGGCATGTAGTGCAGGAGTCCCCTGCGGTTATATCCCTCCTAAACAGGTATACCATTTTGGATACTGTTGGGGAGATGTCTCATCAGGGGAAGACAGCAGCAGCCAAGTTCATGGCACCATGGGTGGCACTGTGGCACAGGAGGGGAGGATAAAGAGTGGAAGGGCAATAGTAATACGGGATTCAATTGTAAGGGGAATAGATAGGCGTCTCTGCGGGCGCAAACGAGACTCCAGGATGGTATGTTGCCTCCCTTGTGCAAGGGTCAGGGATGTCACTGAACGGCTGCAGAACATTCTGAGGGGGAAGGTGAACAGCCAGTTGTTGTGGTGCACATTGGCACAAACAATGTAGGTAAAAAAAGGGATGAGGTCCTACAAGGTGAATTTAGGGAACAAGGAGATATGCCATGATCATATTGAATGGCGGTGCAGGCTCGAAGGGCCGAATGGCCTACTCCTGCACCTACTTTCTATGTTTCTATAAACTTAAAAGTAGGACCTCAAAGGTAATAATCTCTGGATTACTACCAGTGCCACGGGCTAGTCAGAGTAGAAATAGGAGGATATTGCAGATATTGGAGATTAAACCAATAGAAAGGAAGGACATTAGCTTGGAGGATGTGGAATCGATATGGGTAGAGCTGCGAAACACTAAGGGGCAGAAAACGCTAGGAGTTGTGTACATGCCACCTAACAGTAGTAGTTGAGTTGGGGATGGCATCAAACAGGAAATTAGAAATGTGTGCAACAAAGGTAAAACAGTTATAATGGGTGACCTCAATCTACATATAGATTGGGTGAATCAAATTGGCAGGGGTGCTGAGGAAGAGGATTTCTTGGAATGTATGCGGGATAGTTTTCTAAACCAACATGTAGATGGAACCAACGAGAGAGCAGGTTATTCTAGACTGGGTATTGAGTAATGAGGAAGGAAGTCTTGTAGTGCGTGGCCCCTTGGGCAAGAGTGACCGTAATATGGTTGAGTTCCTCATTAGGATGGAGAGTGACATTGTTAATTCAGAAAAAAGGACAAGACGACAAAAGGCTTAATTAGGAAAGGGGAAATAGATTTTGAAAGAAAACTGGCAGGGAACATAAAAACTGACTGCAAATGTTTTTATAGATATATGAAGAGGAAAAGATTAGTTAAAACAAATGCAGGACCCTTGCAGTCAGAAACAGGCAAATTGAATATGGGGAACATGACATGGCAGACCAATTGAATAACTACTTTGGTTCTGTCTTCACTAATGAAGACATAAATAATCTACTGGAAATAGCAAGGGACCAGGGGTTAAATGAGATGGAGGAACTGAGTGAAATCCAGGTTAGCCGGGAAGTGTTGTGAGGTAAATTGAATGGATTAAAGGCCGATAAATCCCCAGGGCCAGATAAGTTGCATCCCAGAGTAAATAAGGAAATAGCCGCAGAAATAGTGGATGCATTAATGATAATTTTTCAAAATTCTTTAGATTCCGGAGTAGTTCCAGAGGACTGGAGGGTAGCTAATGTAACCCCACTTTTTAAAAAGGGATGGAGAGAGAAAATGGGGAATTACAGGCCAGTTAGTCTAACATCGGTGGTGGGGAAAATTCTGGAGTCAGTTATTAAAGATGGGATAGCAGCACATTTGGAAAGTGGTGAATTAATTGGACAAAGTCAGCATGGTTTATGAAAGGTAAATCATGTCTGACGAATATTATAGAATTTTTTGAGGATGTAACTAGTGGAGTGGATAAGGGAGAACCAGTGGATGTGTTATATCTGTACTTTCAGAAGGCTTTCGACAAGGTCCCACTTAAGAGATTAGTATGCAAACTTAAAGCACACGATATTGGGGGTTCAGTATTGATGTGGATAGAGAACTGGCTGGCAGACAGGAAGCAAAGAGGAGGAGTAAACGGGTCCTTTTCAGAATTGCAGGCAGTTACTAGTGGAGTACGGCAAGGCTCAGTGCTGGGACCCCAGCTATTTACAATATATATTAATGATCTGGATGAGGGAATTGAATGCAACATCTCCAAGTTTACGGATGACACGAAGCTGGGGGGCAGTGTTAGCTGTGAGGAGGATGCTAGGAGGCTGCAAGGTGACTTGGATAGGTTGGGTGAGTGGGCAAATGCATGGCAGATGCAGTATAATGTGGACAAATGTGTGGTTATCCACTTTGTTGGCAAAAACAGGAAAGTAGACCATTATCTGAATGGTGGCTGATTAGGAAAAGGGGAGATGCAGCGAGACCTGGGTGTCGTGGTACACCAGTCATTGAAGGTAGGCATGCAGGTGCAGCATGCTGTGAAGAAAGCGAATGGTATGTTAGCATTCATAGCAAAAGGATTTGAGTATAGGTGCAGGGAGGTTCTACTGCAGTTGTAGAGGGTCTTGGTGAGACCACACCTGGAGTATTGTGTACAGTTTTGGCCTCCTAATCTGAGGAAAGACATTCTTGCCATAGAGGGAGTACAGAGGAGGTTCACCAGACTGATTCCAGGGATGTCAGGACTTTCATATGAAGAAAGACTGGAGAGACTCGGCTTGTACTCGCTAGAATTTAGAAGCTTACAAAATTCTTAAGGGGTTGGACAGGCTAGATGCAGGAAGACTGTTCCCGATGTTGGGGAAGTCCAGAACAAGGGGCCACAGTTTAAGGATAAGGGGGAAATCTTTTAGGACCGAGATGAGAAAAACATTTTTCATACAGAGAGCGATGAATCTCTGGAATTCTCTGCCACAGAAGTTAGTTGAGGCCAGGTTCATTGGCTATATTTAAGAGAGTTAGATGTGGCCCTTGTGGCCAAAGGGAGTATGGAGAGAAGGCAGGGATGGGATACTGAGTTGGATGATCAGCCATGATCATATTGAACGGCGGTGCAGGCTTGAAGGGCCGAATGGCCTCCTCCTACACCTATTTTCTATGTTTCTATTAGTCCAAGTCAACAAGGATTTTTGAAAGTGAAATCATGCTTGACTAATCTTCTGGAATTATTTGAGGATGTGACAAGTAAAATGGATGAAGGGGTGCCAGTGGATGTAGTGTATCTAGACTTTCAGAAAGCCTTTGATAAGGTCCCGCACAGGAGACCGGTTACTAAACTTAGAGCACCTGGTATTGGGGGTAAGGGTTTGACATGGATAGAAAATTGGTTCGCAGACCGGAAGCAAAGAAAAGGAGTGAACGGGTCCTTTTCAGAATGGCAGGCAGTGGCGACTGGAGTGCCGCAAGGCTCGATGTTGGAGCCGCATCTGTTTACCATATATATCAATGAAGAGGATGTTTGGAGGTTTCAGGGTGAACTGTTCAGGTTGAGTTAGTGGGCAGATGCGTGGCAGATGCAGTATAATATAGATAAATGTGAGGTTATCCACTTTGGTGGCAAAAACAAGGGGGCAGATAATTATCTTTTGGGGTTACGTTAGGTAAGGGGGAGGTGCAGCGAAACCTGAGTGTCCTTGTACACCGGTCACTGAAAGTTGGCCTATAGGTACAGCAGGCAGTGAAGAAAGCAAATGGAATGTTGGCCTTTATAACGAGGATTTCAGTATAGAGCTCTGGTGAGACCACATCTAGAGTATTGTGTACAGTTTTGGTCATCTAATTTGAGGAAGGACATCTTTGTGATTGAGGCAGTGCAGCGTAGGTTCACGAGATTGACCCCTGGGATGGCGGGACTGTCATATGAGGAAAGATTGAAAAGACTAGGCTTGTAGAAACATATAAAATTATAAAAGGACTGGACAAGCTAGATGCAGGAAAATGTTCCCAATGTTGGGCGAGTCCAGAACCAGGGACCACAGTCTTAGAATAAAGGGGAGGTCATTTAAGACTGAGATTAGAAAAACTTTTAATGGAATTCCCTGGCACAGAGGGCAGTGGAGGCCAAGTCACTTTATGGATTTAAGAGAGAGTTCGATAGAGCTCTAGGGGCTAGTGGTGTCAAGGGATATGGGGAGAAGGCAGGCACGGGTTATTGATGGGGGACGATCAGCCATGATCACAATGAATGGCGGTGCTGGCTCGAAGGACCAATTGGCCTCCTCCTGCACCTATGTTCTATGTTTCTACAACATTGGCGGGTTACAGTATAATCCAGTGGGAATGATTGCACCTTTCTGAATTTCGAGCATCGCCCATTTAACGAGTAACTCGGCAGGTCACATAGCACCTCTGGATGGCATTGACTGGCGACGTTTTAAGCACAGGATACCGATTGTAGTGGGGTATAGAAAGTTGAAAAAGTGGTAGGTGGCGGGACAAAGACTGCCAAATGACAGGTGAATTCAAGCGAGAGTTTTTCTGATTGGATAGGCGGTGAAAGACGAGATGAAATGGAGACAAAATGGTGAAAAAAGGTGACTGTACCTACCAACAAGGAGCCGAGTGAGGGAAATAGGTGTGCAGAGGGATAAGGGTGGCCACAAAAAAGAGGAGAAAAATAATTGAAATACAGTGAAATGTTTCCTAATGCGTCCTGTTAAGTCGTAAGCCAACCAAACGTAATATGGGACACTATTACTCCAGTTAGCCCTCGGCGTTACTCTGGAAACGGAGGAAAGCTGGGACAGGAATTTCGATATGCGTTGAAATAGATAAAAACCAAAATATCCAGCAGTACGAGCCTTCAGAGCGCAAACGTCTCGTCTCCACTTGGTCTCCCAATGTAGAGGCGCCAAACGCAGTCAACGAGGTTAGAAGAGGTGCGTGTAAACTTCTGCCTGACCTGGAATGGTTGCTGGGGTCCTTGGATGGAGCCGCGGGAGGTGGTGTAAATTTAGGTGTTACATTTATCGCGGTGGCACGGCAAGATATTCGAAGACGGGGCGGTATATTCGGAAAGGAAGAAAACCAAGGAGTTGCGGAAGGAGTACTTTCTACAGAAAGCAGAAAGAGATGGGAGAAGAAGATATGACCAGTGGATGGGTCATGTTATGGGTGATGGGAATGTTGGACGATGGTTTGGATGCGGAGGCTGATGGTGTGAAAAGAAGCACCAAGGAAACTATAGGGCCTGTCCCACTTGATGTCATTTGTACGTCACGCAGGTGGTGCGCAAAGATTTTGTGAATCCCAAAGTCCTGGGGCACCATGCACCACCGCGCGTCACTGACTACGCCACCACGCCTCACCACGCGCCATGCATGCGAGCGTCGTGACGCGTAAATGATGTCGCTTACATGAAGATCAAATGTCGCCCAAGTGGGACAGGCCCTTTAATCCTTGTTCCGTCTGATGGATGGTATGGGATGGGATGGGGGAGGGTGGAAAAATGAGAACTACAGGACACAGGGGTGAGGGAATCAATCCCAATCGCGGGGTTAAACAATGTTTCATAAATAACGCGACAGTGAGAGTAGGAATGGAGTGAGGAGGAGGATAAATGCGTGGATGAGGGACGGGTATGGATTCAAGTTTCTGGATCATTGGGACCTCTTTTGGGGAAGGTGTGACCTGTACAGAAAAGACGGGTTGCACTTGAACTCAAGGGGGACCAATATCCTGGCGGGGAGATTTGCAAAGGCTACTGGGGAGACTTTAAACTAGTATGGTTGGGGGGAGGGACTCAAATGGGGAAAGCTAGCAGTCAGTGTGTGAAGCAGGGGGCAGAGAATGGTAGCACTCTGACCCAAAATGTAGGGGAGAGAGAAGAAAAAGAAAATAATCAGAGAATAAGAGAGGGTGGGTTTCTTAAATGTGTATATTTTAATGCTAGGAGCATTGTAAGAAAAGTGGATGAACTTAGAGCCTGGATTGACACCTGGAAGTATGATGTTGTGGCGATCAGTGAAACATGGTTGCAGGAGGGCTGTGATTGGAAACTAAATATTCCAGGATTTCGTTGCTTCAGGTGTAATAGAATTGGAGGGGCAAGAGGTGGAGGTGTTGCATTGCTTATCAGGGAAGATATTACAGCAGTGCTTTGGCAGGATAGATTAGAGGGCTCGTCTAGGGAGGCTATTTGGGTGGAACTGAGAAATGGGAAAGGGGTAGCAACACTTATAGGGGTGTATTATAGACCGCCAAATGGGGAGCGAGAATTGGAAGAGCAAATATGTAAGGAGATTGCAGATATTAGTAGTAAGCACAAGGTAGTGATTGTGGGAGATTTCAATTTTCCACACATAGACTGGGAAACACATTCTGTAAATGGGCTGGATGGGTTGGAGTTTGTAAAATGTGTGCAGGATAGTTTTTTGCAACAATACATAGAAGTACCTACTAGAGAAGGGGCGGTACTGGACCTCCTGTTAGGAAATGAGATGGGTCAGGTGGCAGAGGTATGCGTTGGGGAACAGTTCGGGTCCAGTGATCACAATACCATTAGTTTCAATATAATTATGGAGAGGGACAAAACTGGACCTAGGGTTGAGATTTTTGATTGGAGAAAGGCTAACTTTGAGGAGATGCGAAAGGATTTAAAAGGAGTAAAACGGGACAGTTTGTTTTATGGGAAAGATGTGGAACAGAAATGGAGTACATTTAAAGGTGAAATTTTAAGAGTCCAGAATCTTTATGTCCCTGTTCGGTTGAAAGGAAATCGTAAAAATTATAAAGAGCCATGGTTTTCAAGGGAAATTGGACACTTGGTTCGGAAAAAGAGGGAGATCTACAATAATTATAGGCAGCATGGAGTAAATGAGGTGCTTGAGGATTATAAAAAATGTAAAAGAATCTTAAGAAAGAAATTAGAAAAGCTAAAAGATATGAGGTTGCTTTGGCAAGTAAGGTAAAAGTAAATCCGAAGGGTTTCTACCGCTATATTAATAGCAAAAGGATAACGAGGGATAAAATTGGTCCATTAGAGAGTCAGAGTGTACAATTATCTGCAGAGCCAAAAGAGATGGGGGAGATATTGAACAATTTATTTTCTTCGGTATTCACCAAGGAGAAGGATATTGAATTATGTGAGGTAAGGGAAACAAGTAGAGTAGGTATGGGAACTATGAGGATCAACGAAGAGGAAGCACTGACACTTTTGAGAAATATAAAAGTGGATAAGTCTCCAGGTCCGGACAGGATATTCCCTAGGACATTGAGGGAAGTTAGTGTAGAAATAGCAGGGGCTATGGCAGAAATATTTCAAATGTCATTAGAAACGGGAATAGTGCCGGAGGATTGGCGTACTGCGCATGTTGTTCCATTGTTTAAAAAGGGGTCTAAGAGTAAACCTAGCAATTATAGACCTGTTAGTTTGACGTCAGTGGTGGGCAAATTAATGGAAAGAATACTTAGAGATAATATAAATAAGCATCTGGATAAACAGGGTCTGATTAGGAACAGTCAGCATGGATTTGTGCCTGGAAGGTCATGTTTAACTAATCTTCTTGAATTTTTTGAAGATGTTACTCGGGAAATTGATGAGGGTAAAGCAGTGGATGTTGTGTATATGGACTTCAGTAAGGCCTTTGACAAGGTTCCTCATGGAAGGTAGGTTAAGAAGGTGCAATGGTTGGGTATTAATGGTGGAGTAGCAAGATGGATTAAACAGTGGCTGAATGGGAGATGCCAGAGAGTAATGGTGGATGGTTGTTTGTCAGGTTGGAGGCCAGTGACGAGTGGGGTGCCACAGGGGTCTGTGTTGGGTCCACTGTTGTTTGTCATGTACATCAATGATCTGGATGATGGTGTGGTAAATTGGATTAGTAAGTATGCAGATGATACTAAGATAGGTGGGGTTGCGGGTAATGAAGTAGAGTTTCAAAGTCTACAGAGAGGTTTATGCCAGTTGGAAGAGTGGGCTGAAAGATGGCAGATGGAGTTTAATGCTGATAAGTGTGAGGTGCTACATCTTGGCAGGACATATCAAAATAGGACGTACATGGTAAATGGTAGGGAATTGAAGAATGTAGGTGAACAGAGAGATCTGGGAATAACTGTACACAGTTCCCTGAAAGTGGAATCTCATGTAGATAGGGTGGTAAAGAAAGCTTTTGGTGTGCTGGCCTTTATAAATCAGAGCATTGAGTATAGAAGTTGGGATGTCATGTTAAAATTGTACAAGGCATTGGTGAGGCCAATTCTGGAGTATGGTGTACAATTTTGGTCGCCTAATTATAGGAAGGATGTCAACAAAATAGAGAGAGTACAGAGGAGATTTACTAGAATGTTGCCTGGGTTTCAACAACTAAGTTACAGAGAAAGGTTGAACAAGTTAGGGCTTTATTCTTTGGAGCGCAGAAGGTTAAGGGGGGACTTGATAGAGGTTTTTTAAAATGATGAGAGGGATAGACAGAGTTGACGTGGAAAAGCTTTTCCCACTGAGAGTAGGGAAGATTCAAACAGGGGGACATGACATGAGAATTAAGGGACTGAAGTTTAGGGGTAACATGAGGGGGAACTTCTTTACTCAGTTAGTGGTAGCTGTGTGGAATGAGCTTCCAGTGAAGGTGGTGGAGGCAGGTTCGTTTTTATCATTTAAAAATAAATTAGATAGTTATATGGATGGGAATGGAATGGAGGGTTATGGTCTGAGCGCAGGTATATGGGACTAGGGGAGATTATGTGGTCGGCACGGACTAGAAGGGTCGAGATGGCCTGTTTCCGTGCTGTAATTGTTATATGGTTATTATATGGTTATAATAATGAGGACAGATGTTCCAGAGTGACGGATTCTCCTCATCGTAAGAGAATGTGCGGCGGAGACGGAAAAAATGGAAGGATAGTGACCTTGCAAGAGGGAGGTTGGGAGGATGTTTAGTCAAAATACATTTGGGTGTCAATGGGTTTGTCGTAGACGTCAGTCGAAAGTCTGGCCCCTGTGATAGAGACAGGGAGATTGGAAAAGGGGAGAGATGGCAGATAGTCCAAGTGCATTAAACGTCAGGATGGATGTGAGTGGTAAAGCTGAAGAGATCAGTGAGTTCTGTACGGGTGCAGAAAGCGGGCTCCAATGTAGTCGACGATTTCGGGGAGGAGGAGTTGAGGTGTTCAAAGCAGGGAATAGCTGGGCCCTGAGAAAGTGTCTCTGGCTAAATCCTCCACTTGAAGAAGTGAGATGAGACAAGAAAGAAATTGTTGAGGGTGAGGGGCGGATAAGTGCTGACATAAAATGCCAAGAAACTTAACGGGGCAGACAGCATCACTGGAGAAAATGGATGGGAGACATTTCGGGTCGGGATCTTTCTTCAGGCAAGTTCAGCCAGGCCGATCATAATTTTAGACAAGGGCAACTGATTGGTTCCAGGAAGAAAAGGAGGGCCCCAAGACTTTCCTGATGGTGTGAATGGAGGTGGAAAGGGCATGGACGTCCATGATAAAGATGAGGCGATGGGGGCATTGGAATTCAAAATTATTGATATTTTGAGAAGTAGGCAAGGTGTCTCGAATATAGGTGGGAAGGGACCGCACAAAGGTGCACGAGATAGAATCTAAATATGGACTTCGGGAGCATGGTCTCCGGGGAGGAAGCGGCTACTCCAGACACTCCGAGCCGCTGAGAGTGTTCACCCGACGTCAGAACTCCATCATCCGGCAGAGGGCCTGAAGCACCAGGCTGCCGTATTGGCGAATGCGGAGGCCTCAATAGGCCCGAGTATGAGTGAACAGGGGTCGGGACTGGACTTTTGCTGCCTTTCCCCACAGTGGCAACCATTATATGGTTATGTTTGGTGGTTATGGTGGTTATGTTTACTGTTAAATTATTTGATGTTGTGTCTTATCTTTATTTGTGTGCTGCAATGGTAAGTCAAATTTCACTACATCAATAGGTGTATGTGATAATAAATGTCCTTTGCTGCTCCACCCCCGAATGAACAACCCCTCAGTCTCTCCACCTCTGCTGTACAAGATGCACTGAGCAAGGTGAACGAGCACAAAGCTGCCGGCCCCGATGGCATCCCCGGGCGGGTGCTCAGGGCATGTGCTGGACAACTATCCCTGGTCTTCACTGACATTTTCAATCTGTCACAGGCCCAGGGTGTTGTCCCCACTTGCCTCAAGACATCAACCATTGTGCCAGTGCCCAAACAATCAGCTACAGGGAGTCTCAACGACTTCCGCCCAGTGGCACTCACCCCTGTCATTGCAAAGTGCTTTGAGCGGCTGATCTTGGCTCACCTCAATGCCAGCCCCCCCCCCCCACACTGGACCCCCATCAGTCTGCGTACCGGTCCAACAGGTCTACAGAGGACGCCATATCGGCGGCCCTACACTCTGCCCTGACCCACCTGGACAGCAATAACACCTACATCAGGTTGCTGTTCATTGATTTCAGCTCTGCCTTTAACACCGTCATCCCCGCTAGCTTGATCACCAAACTCAGCGGACTTGGCATCTCCACCTCCTTCTGCAATTGAACACTGGATTTCCTCACCGACAGACCACAGTCTGTTAGGGTCAACAACCTCGCCTCCTCCACTATAACACTGAACACCGGAGTGCCACAGGGCTGTGTGCTCAGCCCTCTCCTCTACTCCCTCTTCACCCATGACTACATCCCTAAGAATGGCTCCAACGCCATCATTAAGTTTGCCGACGACACCACGGTGATAGGGCTGATCAGTGACAACGATGAGTCAGCCTACAGGGAGGAGGTCCAGCACCTGACCATCTGGTGTGCCAACAATAACCTCGTCCTCAACTCCAAGAAGACGAAGGAAATTATTGTTGATTTCAGGAAGAGCAGAGGGGGCAGACATATCCCCATCCATATAAACGGGACTGAGGTGGAGCGCGTCTCCAACTACAAATTCCTCGGGGTACACATCTCGGAGGATCTGTCCTGGTCCCTCAACACCTCCAAGCTGATCTAAAAGGCACAGCAGCGCCTTTACTTCCTGAGGAGGCTCAAGAAAGCTCACCTGTCCCCCCAGATCCTGACCAACTTTTACCGCTGTACCATCGAAAGCATCCTGACCACCTGCTTCACGGTATGGTACAGCAGTTGCACCGTAGCGGACAGGAAGACACTACAACCTGGTGGTGAAAACCGCACAGTACATCATCGGTGCCCTGCTCCCTGCCATGGATGCCCTCCACCGAAAATGGTGTCTGAGACGGGCCGGGGAGATCATCAAAGACCCCTCCCACCCTAACCATGGACTGTTTGCCCTCCTCCCATCAGGGAGGCGGTACAGGAGCCTCAGGTCTCGTACTAGTAGGATGAGGAACAGCTTCTACAACAACACTATCACATTGCTGAACTCGGAGTCCCGCCAATAGATTTGTCCAGTCTCTCCGTCCACATTGTTTGCTTATTCTGTATTTTTTTTTCTATATTGCACTATTACTACGGACTGACGCTAAACTGCATTTTGTTGTACCCATACTTGTATCTGTGCAATGACAATAAAGTTGAATTGAATTGAATTGTATCCTTTGCAGATATTGTAATGCGCGTTCGGTCGGGAAGGAAAAGAGTGAAATAATGAGTCTGCCAGGCAGTCGTGCTTGTGGATTTGGAGAAGGAAATAGAATGGACTTTGCAGACTGAGAGGTTGGAAGATGTACCGGGCTGGCTGGTGGTGGTCGGGGAGATGGTGGGCTGGTATTCATCCCACTGGTCAATTGGTTCGTTTGCGATGATATTCAAGAGCTGGCGCCTGGCCTTAGCAGTGTATGTGGAAATGATGTTTCCATGAATGGAAGTCTAGGACTAGAGATGATAGCCTCAGAATTCAAGGACGTTCTTTTGGGAAGGAAATGGGGAGCACTTTCTTTAGTCAGCAAGTGATGAATCTGTGGAATTCTTTGCCATAGAAGGCTGTGGAGGCCACGTCAGTGGATATTTCTAAGGCAGAGGTAGATAGATTCTTGATTAGTACAGGTGTCAGAGGTTATGGTGAGAAGGCAGGAGTATGAGGTTTGTCGGGAGAGATAGATCAGCCATGATTAAATGGCAAAGTAGACTTGATGAACCGAATGTAGGTATGTTGCAAAACCTACCTTCAGCGGCGCTGCAGATCTGTCGCTGCCCGTGTGCGCAATTTTGGCGCCTTTGAGAGGGGGACGGTTTAAAAACGCGATCAAATCGAGGTTGTTCAGCCTGCCTAGTTGCTGACGAAAAATTGCTGCGACATTAGTTCGCTGCAGCTATTTTTAAACTAAATTGGTTTATTTAATTGTTATAGTAAGTTAAAAATCATTCTCTAAACCCGTGACCGCCGGCAACGGGACGGATCTCATGTAGGGGACAACGCAAGGTAGGCTGTTTATTTTTACATTAAAAAGCACTTCTTAAGATCCCTTTATACAAAATGTTATGTTGCGAGTAGCTAATTTGGGGGCCCATTCAATCCTGCAGTATTTTTCTGGGCATATGGGGTACAAATTCACTGCAATGGTTCTACACCAGCGCATTCCACAAAATCCCACTTGCAAGCTGATTTTAATGGCCATTAATTTATAGCAATTGAACACTAAATCCCTTCCATTTGGCCTATAAATTAATGAAAATGAGATTTAAAAATCATGTTTTATTGTGAATTCTTGTGTGAATGTTATTTGGACACTTAGGCTATTTAAAAATGTTCATATTTTCTTAAGAAATGGATAGATGTTTAGATCTAGTAATTGAAGTTTGGAATTAGCTACATTTGGGTAACTAACTAATTATATATTTTAATTTCAGGTCATCCAAGTAAGATTGTTTAATATTTGTTTCAGAATGCTTCAATCTATAATAACTGAAAATTTATTTCAGTTCTCTTAATTTTTAATAAAGTTATGGCCATTTCACTGTCCTCGATCACAGCTTTTGCGTTAAGTCAATGGAAAATCAATAGGGAACAAGATGCTAATTTCCGAGTATGAAAATGGCCATAACTTTTTTAATAATGAAGATATGAAGTGAATTAGGTGTCAAATTAAACTTATTTCTGTGCTTTATCTGATGGGATAAATTGCAGACTTGATATTTTAAATCTCAAAATTTTGTAACATTGCTACCAAATGGCCCATTTCTACTACTATTCCTTATCTTATGATAAGAATCTGCTTGCATTGTGTCCACATATGGCATTTTCTCTGATTAGTTGTTCAGTGTTAGACAATAGAGGCAGGGGTAGGCCATTCGACCCTTTGAGCCAGCACTGCCATTCAATGTGATCATGGTTGATCATCCACAATCAGTACCTCCCCGTTCCTGCCTTCTCCCCATATCCCCTGACTACGCTATCTTTAAGAGCCCTATCTAGCTCTCTCATGAAAGTATCCAGGAACCGGCCTCCACCGCCCTCTGAGGCACATCATTCCACACTCACAACACTGTGCGTGAAATAATGCTTCCTCATCTCCGTTCTAAATGGTTTACCCCTTATTCTTGAAAACTGGCTCCTGGTTCTGGACTCTCCCAACATCTGGGACATGTTTCCTGCCTCTAGCATGTCCAAACCCTTAATAATCTTAGGTTTCAATAAGATGCCCTCTCATCCTTCTCAATTCCAGAGTATACAAGCCCAGCCACTCCATTCTCTCAGCATATAACAGTCCCGCCATCCCAGGAATTAACCTTGAGAACCTACGCTGCACTCCCTCAATAGCAAGAATGTCCTTCCTCAAATTTGGAGATCAAAACTGCACACAATACTCCAGATGTGGTCTCACTAGGGCACTGTACAACTGCAGAAGGACTTCTTTGCTCCTATACTCAACTCCTCTTGTTATGAAGGCCAACATGCCATTTATTTTCTTCACTGCCTGCTGTACCTGCATGCTTACTTTTATTGACTGATGAACAAGGACCCCCAGATCCCGTTGTACTTCCCCTTTTCCCCAACTTGACACAATTTAAATAATAATCTGCCTTCCTGCTTTTGCTACCAAAGTGGACAACCTCACATTTATCCACATTAAACTGCATCTGCCATGCATCTGCCCACTCACCCAACCTGTCCAAGTCACCCTGCATTCTCATAGCATCCTCCTCACAGTTCACACTGCCACCCAGCTTTGCGTCATCTGCAAATTTGCTAATGTTACTTGTAATCTCTTCATCTATATCGTTAATATATATTGTAAATAGCTGCGGTCCCAGCACTGAGCCGCATCCGAATAATGAAAGGGCTGGATAGAGTGGATGAGAGAATATTTTCACCAGTGGGAGAGTCTAGGACCAGAGGGCACAGCCTCAGAATTAAAGGATATTCCTTTGGGAAGGAGACGAGGAACTTCTTTCGTCAGAGGGTGTTGAATCTATGGAATTCTTTACCACATACGGCTGTGGAGACCAAGTCAGTGGATATTTTTAAGGCAGAGATAGACAGAGTCTTGATTAGTGCGGGTATCAGGGGTTATGGAGTGAAGGCAGGAAATGGGGTAAGGAGGGAGAGATAGATCAGCCATGATTGAATTTCGGAGTAGACTTGATGGGCTGAATGGCCCAATTGTGCTCCTATCATTTATGATCTTATGCAGTCCAGTGACTGCAAACACGGTATTTCCCAGTCGTTACTTACCAAAGTTTCTGTATTTTACATCCCGGGTTGCTCAAAGCCGGACACATAGCTTTTACTCCAGAGTCTCCCAGTTTATTAGTTCCAACATAGAGCTCGGTCAGAAAGATGCTTGCATTGAGAGCGGTGGCGAGATCCTCGGCACAAGATTCTGTGAGACCATTTCCCCCCAACCTGGTGATCAGACAGAGTAAGGGTGAAGGTACACAAAATTGCTGGAGAAACTCAGAGTAAGGGTGAAGGATACGGGGAGATAAGAACCAGTGTAAATCCCCACACAATTACATTAATAATCATATAACCATATGATGATTTAAAAGGAGTGAACTGGGACATTTTGTTTTATGGGAAAGATGTAGAAGAGAAATGGAGGACATTTAAAGGGGAAATTTTAAGAGTACAGAATCTTTATGTTCCTGTTCGGTTGAAAGGAAACAGTAAAAATTGGAAAGAGCCCTGGTTTTCAAGGGAAATTGGACATCTTGTTCGGAAAAAGAGGGAGATCTACAATAATTATAGGCAGCATGAAGTAAATGAGGTGCTTGAGGAGTATAAGGAATGTAAAAAGAATCTTAAGAAAGAAATTAGAAAAGCTAATAGAAGATATGAGGTTGCTTTGGCAAGTAAGGTGAAAGTCAATCCAAAGGGTTTCTACAGCTATATTAATAGCAAAAGGATAAGGAGGGATAAAATTGGTCCATTGGAGAGAGAGTGGACAGCTATCTGCAGAGCCAAAAGAGATGGGGGAGATATTGAACATTTTTTTTTCTTCGGTATTCACCAACGAGAAGGATATTCAATTATGTGAGGTAAGGGAAACTAGTAGAGTAGCTATGGATACTATGAGGTTCAAAGTAAAAGAAGTACTGACACTTTTGAAAAATATAAAAGTGGATACGTCTCCAGGTCCTGACAGGATATTCCCTAGGACATTGAGGGAAGTTAGTGTAGAAATAGCCGGGGCTATGACAGAAATATTTCAAATGTCATTAGAAACGGGAATAGTCCCCGAGGATTGGCGTACTGCGCATGTTGTTCCATTGTTTAAAAAGGGTTCTAAGAGTAAACCTAGCAATTATAGACCTGTTAGTTTGACTTCAGTGGTGGGCAAATTAATGGAAAAGATACTTAGAGATAATATATATAAGCATCTAGATAAACAGGGTCTGATTAGGAACAGTCAACATGGATTTGTGCCTGGAAGGTCATGTTTGACTAATCTTCTTGAATTTTTAGAAGAGGTTACTAGGAAAATTGACGAGGGTAAAGCAGTGGATGTTGTCTATATGGACTTTAGTAAGGCCTTTGACAAGGTTCTTCATGGAAGGTTGGTTAAGAAGGTTCAACTGTCGGGTATAAATGCAGGAATAGCAAGATGGATTCAACAGTGGCTGAATGGGAGAAGCCAGAGGGTAATGGTGGATGGCTGTTTATCGGGTTGGAGGCAGGTGACTAGTGGGGTGCCTCAAGGATCTGTGTTGGGTCCTTTGTTGTTTGTCATGTACATCAATGATCTGGATGAAGGTGTGGTAAATTGGATTAGTAAGTATGCAGATGATACCAAGAGGTTTTTCCTCATCTTAGTCCTAAATGGCCTACCCCTTATTCTTAAACTGTGACCTTCTGGTCTTGTTGCACCTCCCCATTTCCTAAATTGACTCCATTCAGATAATAATCTGCCTTCTTGTTGTTACCACCAAAGTGGATAACCTCACATGTATCCACATTATACTGCATCTGCCCACTTACCCAACCTGTCCAAATCACCCTGCAGCCTCATAACATCCTCCTCGCAGCTCACACTGCCACCCAGCTTTGTGCCATCTGCAAACTTGGTGATTTCAAATAGAGAGACAGTGGACGGTAAAAATGCCCGGTGGTTTTCAGGAACAGAATGAACGTTCTGTGTCAAAGACGCCTGCTCGATCTCTCACAGTCTGGTACTTACCGCAATTTCTCTACTTTGCAGTCCGGCATCTTCAAAGCCGCAGACACACGTTTCACTCCGGAATCCCCCAGGTCATTGGCCCCCAATCTAAATACAAATACAAAAACAAACCCGATTCAAACCACTGGTCAAAACACTTAATTGAAGAAAATAACTAAATCACACTGTATTTTTCAGATATTTAGGTGCTGAAAAAAGTGATCCCTTCTGAGAGTCTTGAACACTCTCTTGTTGAAACTTCTTACTATATGTAGTCATGAGAGACATCGAGGAGGAAGAGGAAGAGGAGGAGGGGGAGGGGAGGAGGGAGAGAGGAGAACGGGGAGGGGAAGAGTTTGAACAATTTTCTGGCAGCTTTCAGATATCATTTGTGATTGCAGCCGGAAGTTGTGCTCAGTCTCACATCAATAAACACTCAGTGCTTCTACTCCCACTCCTACTCACAATGATCTTCCGATGACCTACACCAGCCCCACTTTAAGTGCAAGTGACGAATACAACTTGACTTGACTTGACTTGGATACTCAGACACATCGACTGAATCCCTTTGTGTCGATCTGGGAGTTGGAGCCTTGTCAATGGACAAGTCAAACAGCAGTGAATACGATAATACAATTAATTCTATGGCCGTCATTGACTGATCAGATAACGTCTCCAGCATCCCTTCGCCAGTACCTTGACCCTCCAGTCCTCAGTCATATCAGTGATCAATCCTCTGCTCATTTGTCACAATGCTTCACAATTGAGGGGACTGCCATGAGGGAGGCCAGTGCGATACGGACACACACCCGCGATGAACAGGAAGGTTGGCGCTGTAATTAAGAAGCTAAAAAGCACAGTGTACGGTAACTCCTTTAAAAGAAGGGGGAGAGGGGGGAGAAGGAGTGGAGATAACTTTTAAGAAGCCAGAGATACACGGGTGAGAAGCTCGGGAGACATTAACATTAACGCTCGGTTATCCTTGTTTCTGAAAACTACAGGTACTGCTTATGTTTTTTTCCCTATGAGCCAATGAAATTCACCGGTCAGCACCAGCTACAACCTACGAGAAACTAAGAGAAACTTCGACCACCTGGCAACCCACTAGGACCTCCCGGCGACCCACCTACAACACGAACATTCTACCGACTATCCATGGCAACTTAATTCTCGTTGCAGCTAATTTTTCAACAAGTTGCAATTTTGCGCTGACCATAATGAGGCCCCAACTAGTTCCCAGAATGCAGGAACTCCTCATGACCATAAAGGCGACTCCCCAGCAACACCCCACGAACATGTGGCGACCACATAGTCTCCTGCAGTCGCCTAAAAAGTCACCGAAGAGGGACAGGCCCATTACACTTGGTTCACCAAGAACTACTGGATCTGCAGTATAATGTGGATAAATGTGAGGTTATCCCATTTTAGTGGCAAAAACGGGAAAGCAGACTATTAGCAGGTGACTAGTGGGGTGCCTCAGGGATCTGTGTTGGGTCCTTTGTTGTTTGTCATGTACATCAATGATCTGGATGAAGGTGTGGTAAATTGGATTAGTAAGTATGCAGATGATACCAAGAGAGGGGGTGTTGTGGATAATGACGAGGATTTCCAAAGTCTACAGAGTGATTTAGGCCATTTGGAAAAATGGGCTGAAAGATGGCAGATGGAGTTTAATGCTGATAAATGTGAGGTGCTACACCTTGGCAGGACAAATCAAAATAGGACGTACATGGTAAATGGTAGGGAACTGAAGAATACAGTTGAACAGAGGGATCTGGGTATAACCGTGCACAGTTCCTTGAAGGTGGAATCTCATATAGATAGGGTGGTAAAGAAAGCTTTTGGTATGCTAGCCTTTATAAATCAGAGCATTAAGTATAGAAGCTGGGATGTAATGTTAAAATTGTACAAGGCATTGGTGAGACCAAATCTGGAGTATGGTGTACAATTTTGGTCGCCCAATTATAGGAAGGATGTCAACAAAATAGAGAGGGTACAGAGGAGATTTACTAGAATGTTGCCTGCGTTTCAACAACTAAGTTACAGAGATAGGTTGAATAAGTTAGGTCTTTATTCTCTGGAGCGCAGAAGGTTAAGGGGGGGCCTGATAGAGGTCTTTAAAATGATGAGAGGGATAGACAGAGTTGATGTGGACAAGCTTTTCCCTTTGAGAATAGGGAAGATTCAAACAAGAGGACATGACTTCAGAATTAAGGGACAGAAGTTTAGGGGTAATATGAGGGGGAACTTCTTTACGCAGAGAGTGGTGGCGGTGTGGAATGAGCTCCCAGTGGAAGTGGTGGAGGCAGGTTCATTGGTATCATTTAAAAATAAATTGGATAGGCATATGGATGAGAAGGGAATGGAGGGTTATGGTACGAGTGCAGGCAGGTGGGACTAAGGGGAAAAACATTTGTTCGGCATGGACTTGTAGGGCCGAGATGGCCTGTTTCCGTGCTGTAATTGTTATATGGTTATATGGTTATTATCTAAATGGTGTCCGATTGGGAAAGGGGGAGATGCACCGAGACCTGGGTGTCATGGTACACCAGTCATTGAAGGTAGGCATGCAGGTGCAGCAGGCAGTAAAAAAAGCGAATGGTATGTTAGCTTTCATTGCAAAAGGATTTGAGTATAGGAGCAGGGAGGTTCTACTGCAGTTGTACAGGGTCTTGGTGAGACCACACCTGGAGTATTGCGTACAGTTTTGGTTTCCAAATCTGAGGAAGGACATTATTGCCATAGAGGGAGTGCAGAGAAGGTTCACCAGACTGATTTCTGGGATGTCAGGACTGTCTTATGAAGAAAGACTGGATAGACTTGGTTTATACTCACTAGAATTTAGGAGATTGAGAGGGGATCTTATAGAAACTTACAAAATTCTTAAGGGGTTGGACAGGCTAGATGCAGGAAGATTGTTCCCGATGTTGAGGAAGTCCAGGACAAGGGGTCACTGCTTAAGGATCAGGGGGAAATCCTTTAAAACCGAGATGAGAAGAACTTTTTTCACACAGAGAGTGGTGAATCTCTGGAACTCTCTGCCACAGAGGGTAGTTGAGGCCAGTCCATTGGCTATATTTAAGAGGGAGTCTCTATCCTTTACTATCTAACCTCTTTTTCTTATTCTCATCTTTTTTCAATGTAACAAAAAAAAAAAGAAGTTGTACATAAAATGTATTATGAAAATATATATTAGGCACTTTGGTGCCATATGACTGTGCTTACTTCTAATAAAATAAAATATTAAAAAAAAAAAATATTTAAGAGGGAGTTAGAAGTGGCCCTTGTGGCTAAGGGGATCAGGGGGTATGGAGAGAAGGCAGGTACGGGATACTGAGTTGGATGATCAGCCATGATCATATTGAATGGCGGTGCAGGCTCGAAGGGACGAATGGCCTACTCCTGCACCTAATTTCTATGTTTCTGACTGCCAACCATTTGAACTTCCCATCCCATTCTTGCCGTCTGTCCTGCGGCTCGGGTCGCCCGCTACCAGAGTGAGGCCACACACAAATTGGAGAAAAACACATCATATTTTGCTTGTGTACTTTACAACCAAGCAGTATGAACGTTGAATTCTCAAATTTCACGTAACTTCTGCAAATTCCCTCCCCTCACACCCACCCCCCCCCCCCCCGCTGACTAAGCAGATTCCTCTAGTAAAACGTTGTTAACCAATTAGCAACGATGCGTCACACTTGGGATCAGACCGTCCATAGCCAACAATCACACTATCTCGGAACCACCCTGCCTGAGGTCATGTTGCCGGCCCTAATTTGTCCTGGTCTTTCCTAGCGTCCAGTGCCTCCCACGTACAATCAGCCTGAATAAAGGTCCCGACCCAAAACCATTTTCTCCAGAGACTCTGCCCGAGTTACTCTCGTTTGTATTCGTTATCAAATAAAATCTAAAGTTGTTTTTTCGTTTGGAGATAGTGCGGAAACAGGCCCTTCGGCCGAGTCCGCACCGACCAGCGATTCCAGCACATTAACACTACCCGACACGAAAACACACTGGAGCATTAACCGACAAACCTGTGTGGGAGGAAACCAAAAGTTTTCGGAGAAAACCCACACAACTACGGGGAGAACGTACAAACTCCGTACAGACAGCAGCCGTAGCCAGGATCGAACCTGGGCCTCTGGCACAGTAAGGCAGTAGCTCCACCGCTATGCCACCGTGCCGCCCTGTTACTTATGCCACCGAATCCCAAGCCCCCTGCTGCTTTCCTGTCAATTATTAGCCGACCTGTCCATTCTCAAAATCTAAGTATCCCTTTTACTCCCTCTTTTTATCCTCGCCCCATCACCTTCCACGGACCTTCTTCTCCCCAGGTTTACATTGCACCCCTCTGTCTCTTCTTCCCTTCTTCCCCCCTCCCCCACAATTCCAGCCTTCGTCATTTAATCAATTATTTTGCCAATCAATGCCCTCGTGCGTATCCAGGCTTCGTCCGAGTGAGACCACACCTGGAGGATTGTGTGCAGTTTTGGACCCCTAATTTGAGGAAGGACATTCTGACTATTGAGGGACTGCAGCGTAGGTTTACAAGGTTAATTCCCGGGATGGCGGGACTGTCACATGCTGAGAGAATGGAGCAGCTGGGCTTGTACACTCTGGAGTTTAGAAGGATGAGAGGGTATCTCATTGAAACATATACGATTGTTAAGGGCTTGGACACGCTAGAGGCAGGAAAATTGTTCCCGATATTGGGAGAGTGCAGAACCAGGGGCCACAGTTTAAGAATAATGAGTAAGCCATTTAGAACGGAGACGAGGAAATTTTTTTCTCACAGAGAGTTGTGGGTCTGTGGAATTCTCTGCCTCAGAGGGCGGTGGAGGCAGGTTCTCTGGATGCTTTAAAGAGAGAGCTAGATAGGGCTCTTAAAAACAGGGGATATTGGGAGAAGACAGGAACTGATTGTTGATGATCATCCATGATCACATTTAATGGCTGGCTCGAAGGGCCGAATGGCCTCCTCCTGCAACTATTATCTATTGTCCCACTCTCACGGCACTTTTCCAGCTTTCTCCTCACATAAACCGATCTGAAATATCGCCTATCCATTTACTCAAAGATTCCGCCTCCTCCCCCCTCGAGATCCTTCAGCGTATTATGTTTTAGGGCAAAGTTATGCTTTCCAAAAGAAGACACGTAAACATTACCCCAACTCTTGGCACTTGTGCAGTACGGGTGCCAGCCGCTGGAGTCCTTCACATTGAATGAGGCAGTGCTCCAGATTGAGGAATTTAATCGTGCCACAGAACCGAATAACGTGAGACAGGACAGCGCAATCAATTGGCGTAAGCCGCAGTCCACCAAATGAAATTGTTTCCACAAGTCCCAGTGTCTGCCGAGCTAGTGCATGATTCTGAGACTCAAACAGATAATGCATCGTGTTCAGGAGGCTCCTTTTTCCAGCTTCACTCCCAGCATTTCCAGTCTGACGTTTAACCTCCTCCTTCACCCAGTCAATCACCTGGCAGGTTGTCTCATGAGTAAATGGACCCAGAAACTCCTCCAGTGCCGAGCTGACAATGGGGAGGAGAGACCAGCGACAAAATGGAGAAATACCTCAAAACGCCCGTCAGTCGAGCAGTGAGCTTCAGTGAGGAGTTTCTGGATGCCCCGTGCATTTGGCGTCAAGAAACGCACAAGTGCGGCTACAAACTCTTGGATGGTGAGATGTGTAAATGTGTACACCATGCTCCGGGCACAGTCCTCTTTCTCCAAAAGCTCCATCAGGAACCCAGACAGGAACTGGGAAGGTTGCAGTTTGTACATGCTCAAATCTTCATCCGTGAACACAATGCTTTTTTCAGCCACTCCTGTGAAGGCCATCTGGCCAACCCTCACTAACGTCTCACAGGGGCTCTCAATCTCACGGCTGTGGTTTTTTAGGATGTTGTAAATATAGTAGGAATATAATTGGGTGATGGTCTTGGGAATCCGATACGAGTGACCGAGTGTTTTCATGAAGAAGGGGCCCAGAGCCTGTCCGAGAATCCAACAGTAGGAAGGATTGTAGGTCATCGTGTACAGGATTTCGTTCTCCTCCACGTGTTTGAAAACGGCTGTTGCCACCGTCTGATCTTCAAAGAACATGTTAAAATATTCCTTCCGTTCCTCACCAACAAATCCCAGGATTTCAGTCCAATCGCTGATCTCCGCCTTTTCCAATAAATGTAACGCAGCGGGGCGGGTGGTCACTAGCAGCTTGTGTTGGATTAAACTGTACACAATATCGGACACTTTACACCGGAATTGGGGATCTGTGCACGTGCGCTGAGAGTCAATGTCTCTCTGACTGTCACCAAAATCAATTCTATCCTTGAATTCATCCAAACCATCAAATATAAACAGCAATCCTACTTGGTTTTTCCAAATTTCTCTTAGCATATTACCAAATTACGGATACTGATCCAGAATCAGTTCATTTAGACTTATTTTGCACGTAATTGTGTTTAAATCGCGGAACTTGAAACTAAGGACAAATTGAAAATGTTGGTATATTTTTCCCATGGCCCAATCATAAACAATCTTTTGAACCATTGTTGTTTTTCCGATCCCTGGGACTTCAGCCACTGCTGTCGAACTGCCAGATCCGGTGTTACTCCGGGAATAGCTGTGCTGGAATAACTCATCTGTCCGAATTTTTTCCAACACTCCTTTGAGATGTTCTTCTCTCCATTCCTCATGGTCATGTCCTCTTACCAGCAGCTCATGTTCCACCAGTGTCCGGTTTCGAACACATGAAATGACAGTGAGTTGAGCGTATCGATCGACCAGTTGGAAAATCTTAACCTTCTCCTTCATCAGGATCGTGTTTTCTTTCACCGTTTCGGTCTGTTCGCACAAAGTTTCCTTGTGCTTCTGTTGAAGATCTTTTGACAGATGGGAGTGAAAAAAGTTTCAAATTAGCTTAATTAATGCAAAAAAAAAAAACAAAGATTCCTAACATCATTATATCCAAACTACACTTCTTCCCACCCTGCGCCCAGGATGAGGTTTTCTATACCAGGTCATGGGAGATGTCCTCATTTTTTAGGGAACGGGGTACCCCTCTTCCATTATAGATGAGGGCCACACATGGGTCTCCACGATAACCCGCTGCTCGGCTCTTGCTCCGCCTTCCCCATTCGCAACAGGAACAGAGTCCCCTGGTCCTCATCTTTCACCCCATCAGCCATCACATACAGCACAATCCTCTGACATTTTTGCCACCTCCAACAGGATCCCACTACTAGCTACATCTTCCCGTCTCCACCCCTTTCTGCTTTCCGGAGAAACCGGGAACTTCTACAGGTGCACAGTAGAGAGCATGCTGACCGGTTGCATCGTAGCTTGGTTCGGCAACCTGAGCGCCCTGGAGAGGAATATACTACAAAAAGTAGTAAACACTGCCCATCCATCATCGGCTCTGACTTCCCCACCATCGAGGGGAGCTATCGCAGTCGCTGCCTCAAAAAGGCTGGCAGCATCATCAAGGACCCACACCATCCTGGCCACACACTCATCTCCCTGCTACCTTCAGGTAGAAGGTACAGGAGCCTGAAAACTGCAACATCCAGGTTCAGAAACAGCTTCTTCACCACAGCCATCAGGCTATTGAACTCAACTCAAACAAAACTCTGAACATTAATAGCCCATTATCACTTTATTTGCACTATCTGTTTATTTATTCATGTGTGTATATATTTATACAATGGTATATGGACACACTGATTTGTTCTGTATTCATGCCTTCTATAATTCTGTTGTGCTGAAGCAAAGCAAGAATTTCATTGTCCTATCTGGGACACATGACAATAAACTCTCTTGAATCTTGAAACCGTCTCCTCCGCAACTCCCTGGTCAACTCGTCCCCTCACACCCAATCCACCCCCTCCCCAAGAACTTTCCCCAGCAACCGCAGGAAATGCAACACTGTCTTTTCAGGTGAGGCAGAGGTTCACTTGCAAGAATGGATCGAATGGGCGTATATTCACTGGAATTTAGGATGAGAGTGAATATTATAGAAACATATACAATTCGTCAGGGATTGGACAAGCTAGATGCAGGAAATATGTTTCCGATGTCGGGGGAGTGCAGAACCAAGTGTCACAGTTTAAGAAGAACGGGTAGGCCATTTCGGACTGAGATGAGGAAAAACATTTTCACCCAGAGTTGTAAATCTGTGGAATTCTCTGCCACAGAAGGCCAATTCACTGGATGCATTCCAGAGAGTTACATATAGCTCTTAGGGCTAACGGAATCAAGGAATATGGGCAAAAAAGCAGGAAATATGAAATAGGAGTGAGATCAGCCACGATTGAATGGCAGAGAAGACTCGATGGGCCGAATAGCCTAATTCTACTCCTGCAAATTAGTGTAAATTAGTAATAAGAATTTTTGTGATTTGAGCAGTTCAGACTACGTGCCACTGGCTTCCGGAAGAGTACCGTGGAAAGTGGGATCTGTGTAAATTAATAGTAATAAAGAGGGCATAAAATGGTCCAAGCCCTGGATAAGAGTGATGGTGGAGCTCCAGTACAGCACATGTGTTACTTAGACCTCAAAAAACATAAAGAATCTATGATGACCAGGCAAACAGATTAAAAACAAAAGAGAATACGGTTGGCCAACAGAATTATAAACAATTGGTAATCCAATAAAGGAACAAAGGGGATTATGGAGCCATGGGGGAGGAGCTAGCCAAGGTTGACTGGAAAGATACCCGAGCACGGATGACAGTGGAACAACAATGGCAGGTATTTCTGGGAATAATAATGAAGGGGAGTAAGTGGCAACTGTGGCTGACAAGGGAAGTCAGGCATAGCAAAAAAATAAAAAATAAAAGAGAAGTAGTACAACATAGCAAAGATGAGCCAGGAGCCAGAGGATTGGGTAACGTCTAAAGAGCAACAGAAGATAACTAAAAACGGGGAGAAAAGATGAGGTACGAAGGTAAGGTAGCCAAGAATATAAAGGAGGGCAGTAAAAGCTTCTTTAGGTATGTGAAGAGGAAAAATTAGTTAAGACCAAATTAACCCTTATTTGGACCCTTGAGGACTGAAAAGGATGAATTTATTATGGGGAACAAGGAAATGGCAGATGAGTTGAACAGGTACTTTGGATCCATCTTCACTATGGAGGACACAAACAATCTTCCTGATGTACTGGTGGCCAGGGGATCTGGGATGACGGAAGAACTGAAGGAAATCCATATTAGGAAGGAAATGGTGTTGGATAGGCTGATGGGACAGAAGACTGATAAATCCCCAGGGCCTGATGGTCTGCATCCCAGGGTAGTTATGGAAGTGGCTCTAGAAATCGTGGATGCATTGATGATCATTTTCCAATGTTCTATAGATTTAGGATAAGTTCCTGTGGATTGGAGGGTAGCTAATCTTATCACACTTAATAAGAAAGGCAGGAGAGAGAAAACAAGGAATAAGAGACTAGTTAGCCTGACATCGGTGGTGGGGAAGATGCTGGAGTCAATCATAAAAGATGAAATAGAGGCACATTTGGATAGCAGTAACAGGATATGAAGGGGAAATCATGTTTGACTAATCTTCTGGAATTTTTTGAGGGTGTAACAAGGAAAATGGAAAAGGGAAAGCCAGTGGATGTAGTGTACCTATACTTTCAGAAAGCATTTACTCCCACATAGGTCCCACATAGGAGATTAGTGGGCAAAATTAGGGCACATGGTATTGGCGGTAGAGTGCTGACATGGATAGAAAATTGGTTGGCAGACTGGAAACAAAGAGTAGGTACTAAGATGTCCCTTTCTGAAAAGGTCCTTCTGCAGTTGCACAGGGCCTTAGTGAGACCACACCTGGAGTATTGTGTGCAGTTTTGGTCCCCTAATTTGAGGAAGGACATTCTTGCTATTGAAGGGAGTGCAGCGTAGGTTCAGAAGGTTAATTCCCTAGATGGCGGGACTGTCATATGCTGAGAGAATGGAGCGGCTGGGCTTACATACTGAAATTTAGAAGGATGAGAGGTGATCTTATTGAAACATAAGGTTATTAAGGATTTGGACACGCTGGAGGCAGGAAGCATGTTGCCGACGTTGGGGGAGTCCAGAACCAGGGGCCACAGTTTAAGAGGGGTAAGCCATTTAGAACAGAGATGAGGAAACACATTTTTACAGTTGTGAGTCTGTGGAATTCTCTGCCTCAGAGGGCGGTGGAGGCCAGTTCTCAGGATACTTTCAAGAGAGCTAGATAGGGCTCTTAAAGATAGCAGAGTCCATGGATATGGGGATAAGGCAGGAACGGGGTACTGATTGTGGATGATCAGTCATGATCACATTGAATACCGGCGCTGACTCGACGGGCCGAAAGGCCTACTCCCGCACCTATTGACTATTGGAAACCTAAGCATAATAACCCCGGGGACCCCTTGTCTGGCATGGCAACCCTGTTTATAGAAGAGGAGGATGAGGAACAAAATCGGGAATGGTGTTTGCCACCTCCCCCATATGCCCCTGGCCACCAGCACTTAGCAGCAGGAGCTCCCTCGCTAAGATCCCACTAAGATCCTAGACGACGATGAGACCGATAACCACAGAAGATGATGATGAAGGAGAGTGAGGACTGAGGCAGAAAGGGAAGGATGAGCAGTAATTGAGACTTAAGAGTTAAACTACGCAGAGTACCAGAGAACAGCACACCAATAAACCAAAGAAGACTGAAAGGGGAAAATGCATGATGCCGATGAGGACAATGCCAAACCCATTGCCCGCGCAGTCCGGGGAGGAACCAGTAATCAATGTATATACCCCCTGGAAGCCGCTTGAAATGCTGTCAATGTCTAAACATGCCCCAGACCAAATTTTACTTCGGAGTCACGTGAGTGATTCCGTGAAGACCCCAGCGCAGTGCGCATGTGCGGCATAATCGCACAGCTGTGCAGAACGCGGCCAGCGGGAGTCGGCAGCTCCCGCATCCAAGGAACGTGAGGTAAGTACTTACCTTAATCGGGCCTTGTGGTTTTTGCTCCAGGGGGAGCAAAGTAGAGAGGCAGCGGCCCCCGCTTCGACTCCAGCGAAGGAGCCGACAGTGGAGGGGGAAAGGCGCTACCCGGACCGCAAACGCTGCGGACCGCTGCAGGGTGCTGCGCTGATGCCGGTCCGCTGAACAGCTGTTTGGTGAACAGCAGCAGATCCGCAGGCAGCTGGGTCAGCAGACTCGCAGACAAGCAGCGAATTCTGAAGCTCCTAACAGAAGGGTAAGATGTTACCGCCTTTGCTCGTTTTTCCACGGATCATACTCACCTGGCAGGCGAGACGCCATGATCACCAAGGTGGTTCTCCCAGGATGAGACTATTCCGATTGCACTACCAGGGTGCTGACGCCTAAGATGTTCCCAAATTTGGGATACTCGACTGAACAATGGTGCATATAGACCTGCCCGCAACCCCAAATATACGGGGCTATGCAAACCGCTGCTGCGGGAAGAGAGGCAGCTAAACCTGTGCGCCTCATGCGGGCAGGCCATGGAACGAGCAGGACATCGCAACACCCAGCTGGCAGCTCCCCTCGGCATCCACCAGCAATATCAAACAAGGACTGGTGAAAGCCTGGCGACCGCTTCACATTACCCCCAAAGTTCTTTTAGACAGGGGCCCAGAGCGGAGCCGTGGGAAAATGCGCCGCCCCACCGACAGCACCAGCATACCAGCAAACTAGGCCATGAAAAAACAATAAACATGAAGGTAGGTAGTCTGGTTCCTCCCAGTTTACACTAAATAAGGGTGTTCTACTAACTGCGGGGGGGGGGGGGGGGGGGGGGGGGGGGGCATTTACACTTATTGATAAAGCATGGGATGCTGTCACAAATAACTAAAAATATACTCAACAGTATTAGAGGATAAAAGCGAATTCAAATTGGGCATATTACCGCCAGTTCAGCAATGCGCCCAAAGGGCATTTTCTCCCTCTAAGAAAAGAGAAGTGAGAAGGTCAAGCTGAATTAGAAAGGCTCATTACTAAACGGATCATGGGAGTAAACATGAACCATTGGAATTTGTATCGAATATATTCACCAAAACTACAAAAGATGGTGAATGTAGCATCATCATTGATCTAATATCACTAAATACATCTGTTGAGTATATACACTTTAAGATGGAGACGGGTTTTTGTCACTGCCAGACATCTGATCTCCCAAGGATACCTATGGGGAGCATTGATATGGAAGATGCTAACTATCTTATACCCATACACTAGGATCATTATAGATACCTAAAAATTTTTACCTGGATAATGGATATCCCGGTTAGGGCAACCATGGGAGCATAGAGCATTCCCTATGGTCTAACCTCAGCCCTAAACTACTATAAATATTTAAAAAATGGCCATGAAAATATTAAGAAAACAAGCATAATCATGGCATATATTGGATGATATCCTCATATTAGGGGAAACAAAGGAATTAGCTGTGGGAGCAGTTCTAGCTACGAAACAGCTCTCTAAAGCTCTGAGGTTTATCCCACGCCCAGACATACCAGAATTGAAGCGTTAACTACCAAGGATTATCTGGGCTTCAATAATAATTCCGTCCATATGACTGTTACTTTGCCAAGGTACTTGGGTCACTATAATCAAATCATGAATGTACCCACTGAAGCTATATCACAATTAAGGTGGTGGGCAGACATATATTTGGCATAGTTCTCAGCCCTATTATTATCACCAATCCCAACTTGGTTATTAAAAAACCGATGCCAGTACTTTAGGCTGGGGAGCAACTAAACTCCATATCCAGCACAGGTAACAGATGGACCAATTCACAAACATCGTTACTACACATACCGGGCATCAACTACTTGGGATTGGTGATCGCCTATTGGGCTAAAAAGCATATGCATTTCAAATGCAGCACGCACATATGTGGTTACGGATTGATAATACTATGGTGGTGGCTTACATCAACCATATGGGGAGCATAATAATCATTATTGTGCAACAAATTGGTCAAACAAATCTGGCAATGGTGTGTCAAAAGACATTTTAACTATCAGCTGCCTATGTCCTAGGAAGCTAGAACACAGTGGGAGACACCATGTCACGGGGTAAAATTTATATTACATTGAATAGATGTCAAACCCAAAATATCTGCTAAAGGTATTAAGCAGTTTGAAAGCCAGATATCAATTTGGTTGCACAAGATGGAATCACCAGTAACCTATGTATGTGACTTAGGAACCAGATTAGAGGCAGCAGCGATAGATGCCTACACGCTGGAAGGGGGAATTTCTGCTTTGCCTTCCTCCCTTCTGCCTCATCAGACGGGCACTTCGCAATACAGATGGGATCTGTCTCCGAGGTATTGAACGTGCCCGACCGGCCCACACAGCCATGGTTCCCAGTTCATCACGACACGCTGGGCGAGTCACCTATGGATTTCCCTAGTGGACCATGGTTGCTGACTCAACCCAGTATCAGGCACAAGCCACCCATGCCAGGGAAACATCAAACTCCTGGGTGCAATGTTTGAATAGACCTTACCAGGGACTGGGACTATCCAAAGGAACCATTACCACCATGTCGGCATCCCTGCGAACAGTCACTAAAAGCTAACATGGGTAAATTACTGCCACGACGCAGGGACAACGAACTATTCAACCACTGATGTATTGGAGTTCCTGGAACATCTACACCATGACTAAAAGGTGAGTTACAGTGCCGTAAATACAGCATGGAGCGCCTTATCTGCTTATCTAAAACAGCATGTCAGCAGAGCATGGGATCCCATATCTCAGAGAATGGCACCAGCCAGATCCCTCAGCTTGCTCAATCTATGTTAAAAACGCTCATGCTTATGGCTCTCGTACACGCTCACAGAGTCCAGTCACTCCATAAGACTAGACTGGATAACATGGTGATTACCTCAGACGCATCACGTTCATATTCTAGGTCTGGTAAAATCTAACTCGCAGGTATATGGGACTAGGCGAGATTATGAGTTCGGCACGGACTAGTAGGGTCGAGATCGCCTGTGTTTTCCGTGCTGTAATCGTTATATGGCTATATTGACCAGGAACGCCCAATTAACTGGTGGGATTCCGGGCTTACCCACCAGAGTCCAGGTTGAGTGTGGTGACCCATCTACTACTATATATAGACACAACCCACAATCTTAGAGGGAGAGGAAAGCCTATGGGTCAACCACAGAAACCCCAAGACGGGGTACGAGCCAAACCACTCCAAGGTGGCTCAAACAGGTACTGAAAGCTGCCGGAATAGATAAGAATACATTTTAATCCCATTCCACTAGGGCAGCATTGGTATCAGCGGCTGAACGAATGGACATCCCGGTTGACCACATTCTCAATACGGCAGAATGGTCAAGGGAACGACGTTCAGAACATTTTTTATTATAAACCGTTGATAAACCTGATTTAATTGCAGGAAGAATATTACAAACTGCAATATTAATTTAAGCTCAGGGGAGCTCTTTATGTTGTTATTGTTAACAAATACCTTTCTGTTTCTTGTGAAAGCAGATCCACTGGTTGATTACGATAACACTTCCTCCCTCAAAAACTTCGGCAGTGAGTGAAATAAAAACTGTTACACGGTTTGAAATCACAGAACTTTGAAGTCTTCAAGGAATCACTCACGTGACTCCAAAGTAAAATAGTAAGATTAAACGAGTACTTACCAGTATGAAGTTTGATCTGTATTTTATGAGGAGTTACGGTGAGGTATTACGTGCCCGCCGCTCCCACCCTCAATATATAGATCAAACTAATACTGATGTCTCATGATCTTTACTATCTTACTTCAAATATTGTGTCTATCCTGTGATTTCACACCGCTGCTTCGAAGTATGCCGCATATGCGCACTGCGCTGGGGTCTTCACGTAAAACCTCACCGTAACTCCTCATAAAATACAGATCAAACTTCATACTGGTAAGTACTCGTTTAATCTTACTATTAAAGACCCACCAGGATTTGTGAATTATATATACGGTCGACGTTGACCATGCATGAAGCAGCAGCGAGAGATGCGTTTGCTTTAACGACCGCCATCCTACATCCAACCGAGGGGGCGAGATGGAAGACCCTCTTGAATGCCACAACTTGGGTGGCTCTCGAGGCACGGCACACTGATCCACAAGAATTGTGGCTATGCTCACCGCCCTGACTCAATGCCTGAAACGACCTATTGATATGGGCAAATCAATCAAATGCAGATGAAAAAGCTACTTATTTTAACTACTAAACCAGGTTCGCTTCTTAATAAACAGACACCACACAAACTGTTTGGTAGACCAATTCAAACATTTACTTAACATCGGCCGATGGAAGGGAGGGAGAACTCCAGTCAAGTGACCAACACAGACACTTGACTGTGCTCAGCCACCTTCTCTTAACAACATAATTACATTGCCTTAAATAGGGTTTTTTTGTCCCCTCAGCACATTCCACAGACATTAGTCATGGTCAGAGGTACAGGAAAAGGTTTCCACAGAATGCATCACATCAAATATTTTGTTTACATGGTACAAGATATACTAAAAACATTGGCCATTTGCTTTAGGTCATTTTAACTCCAAATAGACCACCCTAGCTTTTTCGCTGCTTCCTCATGTCACTTGGTCCCTCATAAACATAGGCCATTTGTTTACAAAGATGTGACTGTCTATTTATCTCTTCCTTTATTGCCTCCTCCCCCATAAACATTGGTCATTTGGTTTATGGCATCTTACTTTCAAAGATATCTCTCTAGCTCCTTCACTTGGGAGACAATGTTATAGTATTTATTACCTCACACACTGCAACCTAAGGCAAGACTAATTTGAGACTAAATATAAGCTGTAAGCTAGCCCAGAAGCCAATTTAATATCTTCTTATATTTTTAACTAAAATTCGACTTCATCATTCCATCCTTTTATCAAACTTTTGATAACAACTACAGTCCTTGCTGAGTACATACGAAAGACCATAAGCATCTCATCAGACAAATTAATAGTACACTAGTAACACAATCAATTCATAGTGGACAATCGTTCCACAAGTCCCTCCAAACATTTTAAATGGCCACCAACCTCCCCCGGATGTGACACTAAGATACTACCATAGGACAGGAAAAGGATCATAAAAATTGCTCAGCCTTTATTCGGCTTCATTTGGAATTTCCCCGTGTGCTGGTGTAACTGGTTCATGCTTCTCTTGTGTGGCACTGCTTTTGCAACATAACAATGCCCTGTCACAAATATACTGTTTCCTAAAAATACACCAGTGCCTTGGTTGTGGCAAAAACAGGTAGATTTAACTGGCCTTTGCAGACCTCTTACTGTCTGTAGTCATGGTATCTTTGCTGCGCTTGTCATGTTTGACTTCAATCTTGTTTAAAAGGAGGCGTGTACCATCCTTTAAATGTGGGTTAGTCTGCAAGCTTGCCATTCTGAAGAAAGTTCAGTCCATGTGGGCTGGGCCACCCCAGAATAAAGGGAGCATCAATAGCCCATCGTCCTTGTTTCCACAAACTGTTCACAGTCAATCAAATGTATCCAACGACGATGATCTTCAATCTTTACAGCAGTTCATGTTGTTAGCAACATTTGGTTGTTCTTTTCAATACAGTTTCAATTTCTTCTTGTCCCAGCACCATCATCGTATAGCTTTAATGGCTCCCAGCAAAGCTCCTCCAACCTGGGAATGTAGATCTGGCAAGACATGGGTTAATTGCCGACCATACATAATTAGTTAATTGCCCAGGGCCTGTAGTTGGCTTCCCCCCACTCTCCAGGGGGTGGACGGAGCAACTTTTCCTGTATGAATAAAAAGCTGTGAATCTTGTTCAACAGCTGAGTTTCTCCAGCACTTTTGTCTACATTTGATTCTCCATTCCTTCCTAACACTTCCTTGTGAATTTATTCTTTAATCCGATTATATCCGAAGAGGCTCTCCTCACCTAAATATTAAATTCTCCAAATATGTTCTCTTCCCCAATCTACTTTATCTTCTCACCTTTCATCCCTCATTGTGAGTTCCCTCAAACCTCCTTTTGTAAGTCATAAGACAATTTTTCATCTACCTTCATTTCCCTCACACAGCACATGTTACAGCATCATCTTTCTGTTTGCTTGAAAACAGTAATCTTGCTTCATTTGCATTTTAAAAGACAACCTCTGTTATCATATCAAAACAATCTTTCCCAAAAGAACTCATTCAGAATCAGTAATCAATAATACATTTTCTTTTCTCTGTAATTTTGACATTTCCAATCTCATTTAACACTTTAATCGGGATGTCTTTTTTTTAACCTTGGTTCAAAAGATTTATAATCAATCAACACATTTTATCCATCGAGTATAGCTCCGCCCCCCATTCATGCCTGTTTCTTAACGGTGCACACCATAAACTTTGTCCACTTGCATTTTAAAGGACAAACGTCTTAAAGCGACACACAACTTTGCTCATTGCTTCGAATTTCACACATTCCACATACAAAAAACATTGTTTTACCAGCAGTATATAATATTTAATTTTCAAAGACGTCTCTTTGTAATTTACTTTCCCTTTTTCTGACAAGACTTCTGTTTACCAAAATCCTGGTTACCTAACCCTAATTGGACATTGATCCAGATCATGATTAGTCAGACTCCCCTTGACTTTTCAGTCTCCCTATCCTATCCTCATTTCTCCATTGAATTTTCCTTCATCCCCAATTTTTTATAACATAGTTGCTTGTCAGAAAAAGGATTTACCTCCGGGGTAATTTTGTTTTGCAATCCCCATTGACTCTTTCCACCATCCCAGATACCTGCGGGTGGTGTGTACAGTGAATTGCTGTCAGCTATTAAAATGTGCACATGTTTCCTTATTATTGGTGGTTGGTAGAGCTTCACTCCACCTACTAAATAAATCTAAAATCAATACGCAATATTTATAACACTGGGCCCTTGGCATTTCAATAAAATCAATCTGTATGTATTCAAACGATCGTGATGACATTGGTGTCACCCCTGAGGGTATTTTAAAATGGTTTGTCTGGATTATTTCATTGGCAAATTTTACATTCAGAGGCCCGCTTCAGTGCCTCATCACATTTTCGGGTGCCACCACATTTCCTTTGTTATCCTATCATTCCCTCCTTACCAGCATGGGTAAGACGGGTAAAAATGTATCGTATACACCAACTTGTCCAAGCGTGGTGTGCTGAATTAATGGCACAGCCCTCTTGTTTCAATAGTTATTGGGTATCAGAGGCGTCCCTCTGTAATGCACACACCTCCCTCATATCTGGCAGGACCGTTCTATTTGCTAGTATCTGTTTACCAGATGTCACCACGCATTTGGAAGTACAGGCTGCACTGTTTGGATACACTATCAGCAACTCATTACCTTTTGCTATAGGGTCCCCAGCACCAGTGTGTGCAGTACATTTAATAATGGCCAGCTGTTCTGGTAGCATCAATGCCTTAAACAAATTACGCACAGAAAGGCATTCCCCTGCTCCCAATCCTGGAGAGCTTTGTAATGTCAGAACTTCAAGGTATAGGGATGTTACTGACGGAACTGTCCCAGGTAAAGATGCCATTGCTACTGGTAGAAATCTCTCAAGATTATCTAACGCCTCATCTTCATTACCAAATAGGGTTGTCGTGCCAGACATGAAGTCTCCTCCAGAGGATTTACCAGTACTGGGTTTATTTTTTACGAACCATCACTTGTTTCTCACCTCCTGTCTGTCTTTTAATTATATTATCTTGTTCCTCTGCCCACTGGCATTCTAGTTGCAATACTTTCCATCCTTTCCTAGTGCTATCCTTGTTTCTTAACTCTATCCCCTTCTTACATACAATATCCATCTAACTTCAAACTATCCTCTCCTCATGCTTCTCCTCTGTTCCTGCTTTCCATGTTTTAATTCCTTTCTTCCATTTCTTTCCTGTCTTCCTTTCCCATATCAACACCTCTGCTTTTTTAATTGTCTCAACATTCCATGTGCCCCCTACTGGCCAGGCTTCATCCCCCAACCATTTGGTCAACTTGTAACTTAACATTCTAAATTTCTTATTATACTTAGGATTCAAATAACACATATATAGGACCGGTATCCATAGCATTCCCCATAGATAGATAGAGAAAAAGAGAGAGAGAAAACAGACTTCTTAATTCCGAATCGTTCCAAATATATCAACCAGGCCGACCCACTAAATGAGACCCCAGTTTCTCAATTTGGCTGACTTTTTAACTCTTTAATATACGACCCAAGTGTCTCAACGAGGCCGACTCGCTAACCGAGACCCCAGTTTCTTTTCAACTTGGCAGACTTCTTAATACTGTAATATACAACGCCACTTATTTCTCAACCCGACAACTCTTCGGATGTCTCAATAAGCCAGACACACACCTCAACCCCCGTATCTCAACCCGACAAATCACGGATATCTCAACAAGGCTGATGAGCCCTTAGTAGAGAGAGAAAAAGAGAAAACAAAGAGAGAGAGAGAAAAAGAAACCACTCACGTCCTTCTTAACAATATACACAAGCCATTCTGAAAAATACATGCACAATTCTGTCTTAAAAATACATACACAATCCCGTCTTAAAAAAAACCATATAAAGCCCAACTGGTCTTACCTTCGTCTGTTTCTAAGAACCTCGGCAGGGAACCGATTCAACCTCTGATGAAGGATCACAGAGGTTCCCGGGAGTTTCTAGGGAGTCGGTCTTACAAGGGGGCCGATAGAGCTCAGTTATCTCCCTTCCAATCCCGGCAACCTCTGCAACCTCTTGCACAGTCAGCTGTTGATGTGGTCCCAGCGAGGCCTGCATAACTACGCCAATGAAAAAGCTACTTATTTTAACTACTAAACCAGGTTCGCTTCTTAATAAACAGACACCACACAAACTGTTTGGTAGACCAGTTCAAAACTTTACTTAACATCGGCCGATGGAAGGGAGGGAGAACTCCAGTCAAGTGACCAACACAGACACTTGACTGTGCTCAGCCACCTTCTCTTAACAACAGAATTACATTGCCTTAAATAGGGTTTTTTTGTCCCCTCAGCACATTCCACAGACATTAGTCATGGTCAGAGGTACAGTAAAAGGTTTCCACAGAATGCATCACTTCAAATATTTTGTTTACATGGTACAAGTTATACTAAAAACATTGGCCATTTGCTTTAGGTCATTTTAACTCCAAATAAACCACCCTAGCTTTTTCGCTGCTTCCTCATGTCACTTGGTCCCTCATAAACATAGGCCATTTGTTTACAAAGATGTGACTGTCTATTTCTCTCTTCCTTTATTAACCATATAACAATTACAGCACGGAAACAGGCCATCTCGGCCCTACAAGTCCATGCCGAACAATTTTTTTCCCCTTAGTCCCACCTGCCTGCACTCATACCATAACCCTCCATTCCCTTCTCATCCATATGCCTATCCAATTTATTTTTAAATGATACCAATGAACCTGCCTCCACCACTTCCACTGGGAGCTCATTCCACACCGCCACCACTCTCTGCGTAAAGAAGTTCCCCCTCATATTACCCCTAAACTTCTGTCCCTTAATTCTGAAGTCATGTCCTCTTGTTTGAATCTTCCCTATTCTCAAAGGGAAAAGCTTGTCCACATCAACTCTGTATATCCCTCTCTAGGGATTTTAAAGACCTCTATCAGGTCCCCCCTTAACCTTCTGCGCTCCAGAGAATAAAGACATAACTTATTCAACCTATCTCTGTAACTTAGTTGTTGAAACCCAGGCAACATTCTAGTAAATCTCCTCTGTACGCTCTCTATTTTGTTGACATCCTTCCTATAATTGGGCGACCAAAATTGTACACCATACTCCAGATTTGGTCTCACCAATGCCTTGTACAATTTTAACATTACATCCCAGCTTCTATATTCAATGCTCTGATTTATAAAGGATAGCATACCAAAAGCTTTCTTTACCACCCTATCTATATGAGATTCCACCTTCAAGGAACTATGCACGATTATACCCAGATCCCTCTGTTCAACTGTATTCTTCAATTCCCTACCATTTAACATGTACGTCCTATATAATATAACCATATAACAATTACAGCACGGAAACAGGCCATCTCGACCCTTCTAGTCCGTGCCGAACACAAAATCTCCCCTAGTCCCATATACCTGCGCACAGACCATAACCCTCCATTCCCTTCCCATCCATATAACTATCCAATTTATTTTTAAATGAGAAAAACGAACCTGCCTCGACCACCTTCACTGGAAGCTCATTCCACACAGCTACCACTCTCTGAGTAAAGATGTTCCCCCTCATGTTACCCCTAAACTTCAGTCCCTTAATTCTCATGTCATGTCCCCTTGTTTGAATCTTCCCTACTCTCAGTGGGAAAAGCTTTTCCACGTCAACTCTGTCTATCCCTCTCATCATTTTAAAAACCTCTATCAGGTCCCCCCTTATACAATTTTAACATTACATCCCAACTTCTATACTCAATGCTCTGATTTATAAAGGCCAGCACACCAAAAGCTATCTTTACCACCGTATCTACATGAGATTCCACTTTCAGGGAACTGTGCACAGTTATTCCCAGATCCCTCTGTTCACCTACATTCTTCAATTCCCTACCATTTACCATGTACGTCCTATTTTGATTTGTCCTGCCAAGATGTAGCACCTCACACTTATCAGCATTGAACTCCATCTGCCATCTTTCAGCCCTCTCTTCCAACTGGCATACATCTCTCTGTAGACTTTGAAACTCTACTTCATTACCCGCAACCCCACCTATCTTAGTATCATCTGCATACTTACTAATCCAATTTACCACACCATCATCCAGATCATTGATGTACATGACAAACAACAGTGGACCCAACACAGATCCCTGTGGCACCCCACTCGTCACTGGCCTCCAACCTGACAAACAACCATCCACCATTACTCTCTGGCATCTCCCATTCAGCCACTGTTGAATCCATCTTGCTACACCACCATTAATACCCAACCATTGAACCTTCTTAACCAACCTTCCATTAGGAACCTTGTCAAAGGCCTTACTGAAGTCCATATACACAACATCCACTGCGTTACCCTCATCAATTTCCCGTGTAACATCTTCAAAAAATTCAAGAAGATTAGTTAAACAAGACCTTCCAGGCACAAATCCATGTTGACTGTTCCTAATCAGACCCTGTTTATCCAGATGCTTATATATATTATCTCTAAGTATTCTTTCCATTAATTTGCCCACCACTGACGTCAAACTAACAGGTCTATAATTGCTAGGTTTACTCTTAGACCCCTTTTTAAACAATGGAACAACATGCGCAGTACGCCAATCCTCCGGCACTATTCCCGTTTCTAATGACATATTTCTGCCATAGCCCCTGCTATTTCTACACTAACTTCCCTCAATGTCCTAGGGAATATCCTGTCCGGACCTGGAGACTTATCCACTTTTATATTTCTCAAAAGTGTCAGTACTTCCTCTTCTTTGATCCTCATAGTTTCCATAGCTACTCTACTTGTTTCCCTTACCTCACATAATTCAATATCCTTCTCCTTGGTGAATACCGAAGAAAAGAAACTGTTCAATATCTCCCCCATCTCTTTTGGCTCTGCAGATAGTTGTCCACTCTGACTCTCTAATGGACCAATTTTATCCCTCGTTATCCTTTTGCTATTAATATAGCGGTAGAAACCCTTCGGATTTACTTTTACCTTACTTGCCAAAGCAACCTCATATCTTCTTTTAGCTTTTCTAATGTCTTTCTTAAGATTCTTTTTACATTTTTTATACTCCTCAAGCACCTCATTTACTCCATGCTGCCTATAATTATTGTAGATCTCCCTCTTTTTCCGAACCAAGTGTCCAATTTCCCTTGAAAACCATGGCTCTTTACAATTTTTACGATTTCCTTTCAACCGAACAGGGACATAAAGATTCTGTACTCTTAAAATGTCACCTTTAAATGTACTCCATTTCTCTTCCACATCTTTCCCATAAAACAAACTGTCCCAATTTACTCCTTTTAAATCCTTTCGCATCTCCTCAAAGTTAGCCTTTCTCCAATCAAAAATCTCAACTCTAGGTCCAGTTTTGTCCCTCTCCATAATTATATTGAAACTATAATGATTTCCTATTTTGATTTGTCCTGCCAAGTTGTAGCACCTCACATTTATCAGCATTAAACTCCATCTGCCATCTTTCAGCCCATTTTTCCAAATGGCCTAAATCACTCTGTAGACTTTGGAAATCCTCTTCATTATCCACAACACCCCCTATCTTGGTATCATCTGCATACTTACTAATCCAATTTACCACACCTTCATCCAGATCATTGATGTACATGACAAACAACAAAGGACCCAACACAGATCCCTGAGGCACCCCACTAGTCACCTGCCTCCAACCCGATAAACAGCCATCCACCATTACCCTCTGGCTTCTCCCATTCAGCCACTGTTGAATCCATCTTGCTATTCCTGCATTTATACCCAACAGTTGAACCTTCTTAACCAACCTTCCATGAGGAACCTTGTCAAAGGCCTTACTAAAGTCCATATAGACAACATCCACTGCTTTACCCTCGGCAATTTCCCTAGTAACCTCTTCAAAAAATTCAAGAAGGTTAGTCAAACATGACCTTCCAGGCACAAATCCATGTAGACTGTTCCTAATCAGACCCTGTTTATCTAGATGCTTATATATATTGTCTCTAAATAAATCTCATCCGGTTATTGCCTCCTCCCCCATAAACATTGGTCATTTGGTTTATGGCATCTTACTTTCAAAGATATATCTCTAGCTCCTTCACTTGGGAGACAATGTTATAGTATTTATTATCTCACACACCCACAACCTAAGGCAAGCCTAATTTGAGACTAAATATAAGCTGTAAGCTAGCCCAGAAGCCAATTTAATATCGTCTTATATTTTAACTAAAATTCGACTTCATCACAGAACCCTACCCAAGGAATCAGCGCATGATGTCTGAACAGGATTCACAACAGCGTATCGCACCTATACAGGAGACTAGAACTTTAACCACGAACAACAGTCTGCATAGTTTAACACAATCTTAAAACAACTTCAGACCCCATGGCTCAGCAGTAATACAGTATGTTGACAACCTTTTGCTTGCAAAGGAGAATGCTGGGGACACCAATGAGCTACTAAAAGCCCTCCAGACGCAGGTAAAATATTTATATATGCTGCTTAGTATTGCTGAACGAGCGTTAACACCCACCCGGGCGGTTCCCATTGTGAACCACACCAGACTGACCACCCCTAAACAGATGAGAACTCTTCTGAGCCTGATTAATATCTGCCGGCAGTGGATCCCGTTGTGGCATTGTACACTAAACCACTGTCGCCCCTTGTCTCTGCCAAGGCACTGCAGCAAGTCACTCTCTCATCCTAACAAGAAGCTTTTTGTAATTTAAAAACAACGCTGGCTACAGCACCAGCCATTGAACGCCCTCTATATGATCGCCCCTTCCAGCTCTATGTGACACACCTACTTCAAGCCTTAGCCCTCTTGGCCCACCTGGCCATTATTTAATGCAATGCCCATACTAGTGGCTGCGACGAAATCTCCCAAGGGAATGCCCCAGCTGACATCACTGCCCGCACGGCAGCTTGCGAATCCTGCACCTTGGTCCCCACATGATCCCCACAGAACCAAAGATTCCAGTAGACAGAACGGCCTTGCCAGACATGGGTGATGTAAAGTTAATGCAAGGGGACGCCTCTGCCGCGTAACACGATTTTTGGAAACGAGAGGGCTGCGCTGTTGACTCTGACAGAACTCTGGCTCACCCTCTCAGACAAATTTGTGTACTTGATGCTTTTCTGCCCATTCTTTTAAACTATATACACTCCCTTACACACGGAGGGACTGGTAAGGATGGAATGGTAAGGATGGCAAAAACAACAGGGTGGTATCCCAAAATTCGCCAGGAGGCATTATAACAAGCTTTGGAATGTAAAATTTGCAGGCAAAACAATCCCAGAAAGACCGTAAAATGTCCAAAAGAAGTGATACCAATGCCAGGCCGACCCTTCGAGCATATGCAGTTAAGATTTTATAGAATTACAACGGGCACATTGTTATAACTATTGCTTAGTAGTTGTGGATTTGTTTAGCAGATTGAAGCCTTGCCAAATAAATGCGACAGCTGAGACTACGGTAACACTTATTTTTAAAGAAAACATACCTCACTTTGGGCTGCCTACCGTTATTAGTTCCGATAACAGGCCACACTTTATCGGAAAGATTAATGAACAGGTGTAACAGCATTTTAACATTAAACAGCAATTCCACTGTGTTCACCACCCACGGGCCGCCAGAGTGGTCGAGAGTGCAAATGGAGCCCTGAAAACGAAATTGGCCAAACTAATGGAGGAAACAGGGCATAGTTGGGTTAAGGTCCTCCCCTCGGCCCTCTTTGAAATGAGGGTGACCCCACACGTAGCTACTAAACTAATACCGGCTGAAATAATGTACGGTCAGCCGCTACGTACCTACCTGGGGTACATATGAGAGTGTGGAAGTTAGTTTTGACCTTCATGCCTCCAGCAATGAATTAATTACATATGCACAGCAATTAACTCACGCCTTGTCAGTTCTGTACTCCCAGGTACGAGGCACATAAGCCACTATCAGTTAAACATGGGAACGAGTCCATACTATAACCATGTAACAATTATAGCACGGAGACAGGCCATCTCGGCCCTACAAGTCCATGCCGAACAATTTTTTTTCCCCCTTAGTCCCACCTGCCTGCACTCATACCATAACCCTCCATTCCCTTCTCATCCATATGCCTATCCAATTTATTTTTAAATGATACCAATGAACCTGCCTCCACCACTTCCACTGGGAGCTCATTCCACACCGCCACCACTCTCTGTGTAAAGAAGTTCCCCCTCATATTACCCCTAAACTTCTGTCCCTTAATTCTGAAGTCATGTCCTCTTGTTTGAATCTTCCATATTCTCAAAGGGAAAAGCTTGTCCACATCAACTCTGTCTATCCCTCTCATCATTTTAAAGACCTCTATCAGGCCCCCCCTTAACCTTCTGCGCTCCAGAGAATAAAGACCTAACTTATTCAACCTATCTCTGTAACTTAGTTGTTGAAACCCAGGCAACATTCTAGTAAATCCCCTCTGTACTCTCTCTATTTTGTTGACATCCTTCCAATAATTTGGCGTCCAAAATTGTACCCCATACTCCAGATTTGGTCTCACCAATGCCTTGTACAATTTTAACATTACATCCCAGCTTCTATACTCAATGCTCTGATTTATAAAGGCTAGCATACCAAAAGCTTACTTTACCACCCTATCTACATGAGATTCCACTTTCAGGGAACTGTGCACAGTTATTCCCAGATCCCTCTGTTCACCTACATTCTTCAATTCCCTACCATTTACCATGTACGTCCTATTTTGATTTGTCCTGCCAAGGTGTAGCACCTCACATTTATCAGCATTAAACTCCATCTGCCATCTTTCAGCCCATTTTTCCAAATGGCCTAAATCACTCTGTAGACTTTGGAAATCCTCTTCATTATCCACAACACCCCCTATCTTGGTATCATCTGCATACTTACTAATCCAATTTACCACACCTTCATCCAGATCATTGATGTACATGACAAACAACAAAGGACCCAACACAGATCCCTGAGGCACCCCACTAGTCACCTGCCTCCAACCCGATAAACAGCCATCCACCATTACTCTCTGGCTTCTCCCATTCAGCCACTGTTGAATCCATCTTGCTATTCCTGCATTTATACCCAACAGTTGAACATTCTTAACCAACCTTCCATGAGGAACCTTGTCAAGGGCCTTACTAAAGACCATATAGACAACATCCACTGTTTTACCCTCGTCAATTTCCCTAGTAACCTCTTCTAAAAATTCAAGAAGATTAGTCAAACATGACCTTCCAGGCACAAATCCATGTTGACTGTTCCTAATCAGACCCTGTTTATCTAGATGCTTATATATATTATCTCTAAGTATCTTTTCCATTAATTTGCCCACCACTGAAGTCAAACTAACAGGTCTATAATTGCTAGGTTTACTCTTAGAACCCTTTTTAAACAATGGAACAACATGCGCAGTACGCCAATCCTCGGGGACTATTCCCGTTTCTAATGACATTTGAAATATTTCTGTTATAGCCCCGGCTATTTCTACACTAACTTCCCTCAATGTCCTAGGGAATATCCTGTCAGGACCTGAAGACTTATCCACTTTTATATTTTTCAAAAGTGGATAAGTCTATCAGGAAACCATGTACTAATAACGAACTGTGATCTGAAGAAATTGGGGCCGTGTTGGGACCAGGTGCTACTAACAACATTAACCGCCGTGAAGATTGAAGACCACCCCCGTTGGATACATCTGACTAACTGCAAACGGATTGGAGAACGAAGAAAGGACATTGGGGCTACTGAGCCTCCTTTATGTCCTGGAGTTGTTCCGGATGGGCTGGACCCGGGGAAATAATCTGTTTCTGTCTATGAGCTATAAATTCGCCCCTCCGCGACAATATAAGTGCATGCTGCGTGTGTAGGCACATCCCACATAATGGTGGAGGAGGAATACCCCTCTTAACACTGCCCCTTAACAATACTGCGATTCTGGCCTTACACGGCTTTCGCAATAGGACAGCAACTAGCACCAGAGTCCATAGTACACCTATGGCTCTATTTTTCTGTTGGTGTTTGCATTAATATTTGTAATACTGTGTATCCGACCACTCTGTGCTTCACGGGGACTTTGACTGTTATCATGTCATGATTAAACAGATGGGAATGAAGAGTTTTAGAAATGAAAGGGTTAAAGGGCCACTTGCATGTGATTGTGAGGGCACCGTATGTCCGCGCGGGGCCTGTCCCACTTCGAAGCGCGGAGGCGTATGGAGTTGTGCGGGGCTGGTCCCGACATCGAACGGGGCTCCGAAAATCCCGCACTGTCTGAACATTTCGCGTCCCAACGGCCTGTCGGCACGCAGGCACATTGAGGGCGTACGCTGCATCTTGACGGCGTACGCAGCGTCTTGACGGCATAAGCCTAGCGCGTGGCGTTGCGTGATGACGTCACCTCCCGACGGCGTGCGATGCCCAAATTCAGTCGGCCCACCTCCTGCCCAGCTAATTGGTGAGTATGACGCAAATTATGTCACGCGCGAACTTGTAGCGTATTTAGCGCGTACTTAGCGTGAACTCCGCTTCCGTTTGGTGGCGCCAAACGCATGCAATCGTATGCAAGTGAGACAGGCCCTTAAGAGTGCACAGGCAGAGGAACAGCTCATGCTGGAAATATGTGAAACCAAGATAAAATGCTGTGAATATCTGAAATTGCAATGTCATGCATGATAAAAGAAAGAGATTCAGGATGTTAGGACTCAAAAGATAAGACGCCTGATTGCTAAGAAACCACACAGAAAGACAAGTCTGATCCAGACAAGAAATGATACCAGAAAGGATAAAATCTGGTGGAAGAATGTGCTGAGGAATGTGTGACTAACTACCATAAATGTACTGTCTGAGTGTGATACAATTGTGTGGGACCGCGAGGGGTAACGAGTATGTAGCCATACTTGTGGTTGCTCTCCCATTCTCGTATGCATAATAAAGAGGAATTGTTACATTCTGAAAGTGACTAATGCGTTTTGTTATCTGATAGCGTGAATAGAACTTTAACACTATTGAACAAGGTGGCCGTCACTTCCAATCCACTGGTACAGAATTCAGCGAGCTTTGAAAAACATCAATTGTGGAATCTCTGTCAAAAATCTCGGAAAGGAAATCCTCTTGGATGAGGTCAGTCGTCATCTCAACGCTGCATCTCTGCTGAGTTTCTCCCAGCATGTTTGTCCACGTGAAATTTACTTCGTATCACAGGAGTGATTCCGTGAAGAACCCGCCCAGTTTGCTGTTGCGCCATTAGTCCCTTCCGGCTAATTTGTCAATTGGACCAGCGGAAATCGTCCCACTTCTCCAGGCAGATCAGAAAGAGAAGATATTGATTGGGAAAGGGGGAAGAGCAGCGACTCACATTGTCATGGTTCTCCAGTCATTGAAGGTAGGCATGCAGGTGCAGCAAACCAAAGCTTCAAGAAAGCGAATGGTATGTTAGCTTTCATTGCAAAAGGATTTGAGTATAGGAGCAGAGAGGTTCTACTGCAGGAGAACAGGGTCTTGGTGAGACCACACCTGGAGTATTGCGTACAGTTTTGGTATCCAAATCTGAGGAAGGACATTATTGCCATAGAGGGAGTGCAGAGACATATCAGCAGACTGGTCTATTTTTTAGTCAGAGATACAGCGCGGAAAAAGCTGTTCTGGATAGACACCGAGTTTACTGACTCTCTAGAATTTAGGCACATTGATACTATCCTACACAAACTTACAAAATTTACTTTATACAAAGCCAATCGCCCACAAACAGTACGATCTTTGGGAGTGTTAGGGAAATCCAGGACAAGGGGTCACAGCTTAAGGTCAAAGGGGAAATCCTTTAAAACCGATATGAGAAGAACTTTTTTCACACAGAGAGTGGTGAATCTCTGGAACTCTCTGCCACAGAGGGTAGTTGAGGCCAGTTCATTGGCCGCTGCGCCATCGGAGTTAGATGTGGTCCTTGTTTTAAGGGGGAGTCAGGGGAGTGATTCCGTGAGAGACCCCAGCCCAGTGCACAGAGTTGCGGCATAATCGCACAGCTGTGCAAACGTGGCCAGCGGGAGTCGGGCGCTCCCGCAACTATGTTTCTATGTTTCTAAACCAAGGAACGTGAGGTAAGTACCTACCATAATCGGGCCTTGTGGTTTTTGCTCCAGGGGGAGCAAAGCAGCAGAGGAAGCGGCCCCCGTTCGACTCCAGCGAAGGAGCCGACATTGGAGGGGGATAGGCGCAAACGGGACCGCACACGCTGCGGACCGCTGACAGAGAGCTGCGCTGATGCCGGTCCGCTGAACAGCTGTTTGGTTAACAGCAGCGGACCGGAGGGAATTTAAAAACCCTACCGGAAGCCCTGCAGACTCCTGACAAGGAGAATTGCCGCCCGGGAACCGCTACAATGCCGCCTCAAAAACGGCAGGCAGCCTCTAACTACAGGTAAGACAAAAACCTTACCAAAAATATAGGTTCTACAGGAACCAACTTCCTCCAATACTGGAACAGGCTGGAGACAGCAAAAATAAGTATGTCTGTCTCCCCAAGCCAGAGGAGGTCATGGAGTTACAAAACCTCCAGGGAAAACGAGGGGTCACTGGCTGAATGCCAAGGGAGCTGACACTCCTACCCCAGTGCTATTGCACTAGCCATCTCCCTTGTCGAGGGATTGATGCAACAACGGAGTTTGAGCTATGCCTCCTCCAATTTATAGCACACCCTTTTGCTCCCTCTTTTGAGGCTAGCTAAGGAGGCCAGGGCTGGGCTGGCTTAAACGCTGGGCAGGCGGACGAGAACAGCAGTATGCCAGGGGAGCAGGATCAGGAAGAGCTACTGGGTGTCGTGGGCCACTACATGGCTCCTCCACGCGACCATCTTCCCAAACAAAGCCCTGCAGGAGTAGGCCTTTCTAGAGGCAAATCCGCAGGCAGCTGGGTCAGCAGACTCGCAGACAAGAGCTAAAAGCAGCGAACTTTGAAGCTCCTAACAGAAGGGTCAAGATGTCACCGCCTTTGCTCGTTTTTTCCACGGATCATACTCACCTGGCAGGCGAGACGCCATGATCACCAAGGTGGTTCTCCCAGGATGAGACTATCCCGTTGCACTACGTGTGCTGATGCCTAAGATGTTCCCAACATGGGATACTCGACTGACATTTGTGCATATAAGACCTGCCCGCAACCCCAAATATACGGGGCTATGCAAACCGCTGCTGCGGGAAGAGAGGCAGCTAAACCTGTGCGCCTCATGAGGGCAGGCCATGGAACGAGCAGGACATCGCATCCAACACCCAGCTGGCAGCACCCCTCGGCATCCACCAGCAAATATCGAACAAGGACTGGTGAAAGCCTGGCGACCGCTTCACATTACCCCCAAAGTTCTTTTTAGACAGGGGCCCAGAGCGGAGCCGTGGGAAAATGCGCCGCCCCACCGACAGCACCAGCATACCAGCAAAACTAAGCCTTCATGAAAAAACAATAAACATGGAGGTAGGTAGTCTGGTTCCTCCCAGTTTACACTAAATAAGGGTGTTCTACTAACTGCGGGGGGGGGGGGGGGGGGGGGGGGGGGGGGGGGCATTTACACTTGTTGATAAAGCATGGGGTGCTGTCACAAATAACTAATATATACTCAACAGTATTAGTGGATAAAAACTTGAATTCAAATTGGGCATATTACCGCCAGTTCAGCAATGCGCCCAAAGGGCATTTTCTCCCTCTAAGAAAGAGAAGTGAGAAGGTCAAGCTGAACTAGAAAGGCTCATTACTAAACGGATCATGGGAGTAAACATGAACCATTGGAATTTGTATCGAATATATTCACCAAAACTACAAAAGATGGTGAATGTAGCATCATCATTGATCTAATATCACTAAATAAATCTGTTGAGTATATACACTTTAAGATGGAGACGGGTTTTTTGTCACTGCCAGACATCTGATCTCCAAAGGATACCTTATGGCGAGCATTGATATGGAAGATGCAAACTATCTTATACCCATACACTAGGATCATTGTAGATACCTAAAAATTTTTACCTGGATAATGGATATCCCGGTTAGGGCAACTATGGGAGTATAGAGCATTCCCAATGGTCTAACCTCAGCCCTAAACTATTATAAATATTAAAAATAGCCATGAAAATATTAAGAAAACAAGCATAATCATGGCATATATTGGATGATATCCTCATATTAGGGGAAACAAAGGAATTAGCTGTGGCAGCAGTTCTAGCTACGAAACAGCTCCCTAAAGCACTGAGGTTCATCCCACGCCCAGATAAACCAGAATTGAAGCCGTTAACTACCATGGATTATCTGGGCTTCAATATCAATTCCATCCATATGACTGTTACTTTGCCAAGGTGCTTGGGTCACTATAATCAAATCATGAATGTACCCACTGAAGCTATATCACAATTACAGTGGTGGGCAGACATATGTTTGGCATAGTTTTCAGCCCTATTATCATCACCAATCCCAACTTGGTTATTAAAAACCGATGCCAGTACTTTAGGCTGGGGAGCAACTAAACTCCATATCCAGCACAGGTAACAGATGGACCAATTCAGAATCATCGTTACTACACACACCGGGCATCAACTATTTGGGATTGGTGATCGCCTATTGGGCTAAAAAGCATATGCATTTCAAATGCAGCACGTACATATGCGGTTACGGATTGATAATACTATGGTGGTGGCTTATATCAACCATATGGGGAGCATAAAATCATTATTGTGCAACAAATTGGTCAAACAGATCTGGCAATGGTGTGTCAAAAGACATTTTAACTATCAGCTGCCTATTTCCTAGGAAGCTAGAACACAGTGGGAGACACCACGTCACGGGGGTAAATTTATGATAACATTGAATAGATGTCAAACCCAAAATATCTGCTAAAGGTATTAAGCAGTTTGAAAGCCAGATATCAATTTGGTTGCACAAGACGGAATCACCAGTAACCTATGTATGTGACTTAGGAACCAGATCAGAGGCAGCAGCGATAGATGCCTACACGCTGGAAGGGGGAATTTCTGCTTTGCCTTCCTCCCTTCTGCCTCATCAGTCGGGCACTTCGCAATACAGATGGAATCTGTCTCCGAGATATTGAACGTGCCCGACCGGCCTACACAGCCATGGTTCCCAGTTCATCACGACATGGTGGGCGAGTCACCTATGGATTTCCCTAGTGGACCATGGTTGCTGACTCAACCCAGTATCAGGCATAAGCCACCCATGCCATAAAAACATCAAACTCCTGGGTGCAGGTTTTGAATAGACCTTACCAGGGACTGGGATTATCCAAAGGAACCATTACCACCATGTCGGCATCCCTGCGAACAGTCACCAAGAGCAAACATGGGAAAAATACTGCCACGACGCAGGGACAACATACCAAACTATTCAACCACTGACGTATTGGAGTTCCTGGACCATCTACACCATGATTAAAAGGTGAGTTACAGTGCCGTAAATACAGCATGAAGCGCCTTGTCTGCTTATCTAAAAACAGCAGGACAGCAGAGCATGGGATCCCATCCACTGAAGATAAACTTATGAAGGGCAATTATAATAATAAGCCCCAAAAACCCAGGTATACCCATGTATGGGATATCGGTGTGATATTGACATATCTCAGGGAATGGCACCAGCCAGATCCCTCAGTCTTGCTCAAACTATGTTAAAAACGCTCATGCTTATGGCTCTCGTATACGCTCACAGAGTCCAGTCACTCCATAAAACTAGACTGGATAACATGGTGATTACCCCAGACGCATCACGTTCATCGTTCTAGGTCTGGTAAAACCTAACTCGCAGGTATATGGGACTAGGCGAGATTATGTGTTCGGCACGGACTAGTAGGGTCGAGATGGCCTGTTTTTTCCGTGCTGTAATTGTTATATGGTTATATGGTTATATGGACCAGGAACGCCCAATTCACTGGTGGGATTCCGGGCCTACCCACCAGAGTCCAGGTTGAGTGTGGTGACCCATCTACTACAATATATAGACACAACCCACAATCTTAGAGGGAGAGGAAAGCCTATGGGTCAACCACAGAAACCCCAAGACGGGGTACGAGCCAAACCACTCCAAGGTGGCTCAAACAGGTACTGAAAGCTGCCGGAATAGATAATAATACATTTAAATCCCATTCCACTAGGGCAGCATTGATATCAGCGGCTGAACGAATGGACATCCCGGTTGACCACATTCTCAATACGCAGAGAATGGTCAAGGGAACGACGCGTTCAGAACATTTTTTTATTTGTAAACCGTTGATAAACCTGATTTAATTGCAGAAAGAATACTACAAACTGCAATATTAATTTAAGCTCAGGGGAGCTCTTTATGTTGTTATTGTTAACAAATACCTTTCTGTTTCTTGTGAAAGCAGATCCATTGGTTGATTACGATAACACTTCCTCCCTCAAAAACTTCGGCAGTGAGTGAAATAAAAACTGTTACACGGTTTGAAATCACAGACCTTTGAAGTCTTCACGGAATCACTCACGTGACTCCGAAGTAAAATAGTAAGATTAAACGAGTACTTACCAGTATGAAGTTTGATCTGTATTTTATGAGGAGTTACGATGAGGTTTTACGTGCCCTCCGCTCCCACCCTCAATATACAGATCAAACTAATAAACTGATGTCTCATGATCTTTACTATCTTACTTCAAATATTGTGTCTATCCTGTGATTTCACACCGCTGCTTCGAAGTATGCCGCACCTGCGCACTGGGCTGGGGTCTTCACTTAATCCCTCATCGTAACTCCTCATAAAATACAGATCAAACTTCATACTGGTAAGTACTCGTTTAATCTTACTATTAAACTCCGCAGAAAGGGGACTACCAACCAAGTCTGTTTTTGTTGTTTTACCTCCCGTTACCAGGTCCTGATACCATCTATTTATTGCATTTTCATTTATAAAACCCACTTGAGTCCTAACAATGGGCGTTTTAAAAAATTTACAGCCAGATTTATCACTTCTGAAACTTTTTAGATGCCAAAGGAATCAAGAAAAAACACAAATAATGCCTTAGCGATAATTCCCAATATTTTCAATTCCGATATCTGCACAGCCAATGTTCGCCAAGCACTTTAGCTATTGTTGTCCTTCAGTTCTCGCTCTCTTGACTGTATACACCCCGATTTCGCTCACTTTTGGAATTCTGAAGTTGGGTACATGCCTCTCAGCCTTTCCATGCCTGACTTACACAATTTTTTACAGCGCAAAAATCCAACATTTTGGCGTTTTTTTAACAGGTAGGAAAGTACGCGTTTCTTGCATTAATAACCTATACCGGAAGTTACAGATGTCCTCCAGATGGATTGAGCAGCTCTGTGCCTAGCCTATGACCCAGTGACCTTACGTGCAACCCCCCTATAGATGCTGCTTCACTCGCTGAGTTTCTCCTGTATTTTTGTGTACCCCCACAACACAAAGCTGTTTAGCAAAACTACTTACACTATTTAAAGTTCATCTCTCTGGGTATCTTTCACCTCTCCAATGTTCCTCAAATGAATCAATTATTTTTGGAACAAAAAATCTTAACCACGTGGCATTGAGTTTCAAATACTGCTAAAGAAATTTAACTAATCAGCTACTGTTGTGCCCTTTCTAGAGAGGCCCGGGGAGCCGTTGGTGCGAGGAGGACTTACCTGGAGCTGTGAGTATAAAAACAGCGCGGGGTTTGCTTCTACAGAGGCCCGGGGAGCCGTTGGTGAGAGGAGGACTTACCTGGAGCTGTGAGTATAAAAACAGCGCGGGGTTTGCTTCTACAGAGGCCCGGGGAGCCGTTGGTGCGAGGTGGACTTACCTGGAGCTGTGAGTATAAAAACAGCGCGGGGTTTGCTTCTACAGAGGCCCGGGGAGCCGTTGGTGAGAGGAGGACTTACCTGGAGCTGTGAGTATAAAAACAGCGCGGGGTTTGCTTCTACAGAGGCCCGGGGAGCCGTTGGTGAGAGGTGGACTTACCTGGAGCTGTGAGTATAAAAACAGCGCGGGGTTTGCTTCTACAGAGGCCCGGGGAGCCGTTGGTGAGAGGAGGACTTACCTGGAGCTGTGAGTATAAAAACAGCGCGGGGTTTGCTTCTACAGAGGCCCGGGGAGCCGTTGGTGAGAGGAGGAGTTACCTGGAGCTGTGAGTATAAAAACAGCGCGGGGTTTGCTTCTACAGAGGCCCGGGGAGCCGTTGGTGAGAGGAGGAGTTACCTGGAGCTGTGAGTTACCCAAATCACCAACGTTCCATCTCAATTCCAGAGAAGGATTCTGATTCTGGTGGAAGCCTCTGATTGGTGGAAGAGGACCAGCAGAAGCAGCTGATTGGCTTGTATTGTATTTGTATTGTAATTGTAAGGCTTTATTGTATTTGGATAAGGGGGACAATGAAGGCCAGGGCAGTTTACTGTTCTGGATGTCAGATGTGGGAGGTCATGGAGTCGGAGTGCCCTCCAGACGTCCACATCTGCGCAAGGTGCGTCGAGATGGGGCTCCTAAGGGACCGTGTCAGGAACCTGGAACAGCAACTCGATGACCTCTGTCTGCTCAGGGAGAGCGAGGAGGTCATAGAAAGGAGTTACAGGGAGGTGGTCACTCCAAGACCACGGGAGACAGAAAACTGGGTCACAGTTAGGAAGGGCAACGGGCAGAGGCAGGGACTGGTGAGTACCCCGGTGGCTGTACACCTTGAAAATAAGTACTCATGCTTGAGTAAGGGTGGGGGAGACAGCCTACCTGGGGGCAGCGACAGCGGCCGGGTCTCTGGCACAAAGACCGGTCCGGTTGCTCAGAAGGGTAAGGAAAAGAAGGGGAGGGCAATTGTAATAGGGGACTCTATAGTCAGGGGGTCGGATAGGCGATTCTGTGGACGCAGACAGGAGACCCGGATGGTAGTTTGCCTCCCTGGTGCCAGGGTCAGGGATGTGTCTGAACGTGTCCAAGAAATCCTGAAATGGGAGGGAGAGGAGCCTGAGGTTGTGGTACATATAGGTACCAACGACATAGGTAAAAAAAGAGAAGAGGTCCTGAAAGAAGAATTTAGGGAGTTAGGTAGAGAGTTAAGGAGAAGGACTGGAAAGGTAACAATCTCAGGATTACTGCCTGTGCCACGCGACAGTGAGAGTAGGAATGGAGTGAGGTGGAGGATAAATGCGTGGATGAGGGACTGGTGCAGTGGGTATGGATTCAAGTTTCTGGATCATTGGGACCTCTTTTGGGGAAGGTGCGACCTGTACAGAAAGGACGGGTTGCACTTGAACTCAAGGGGGACCAATATCCTGGCGGGGAGATTTGCAAAGGCTACTGGGGAGACTTTAAACTAGTATGGTTGGGGGGAGGGACTCAAATTGGGAAAGCTAGCAGTCAGTGTGTGAAGCAGGGGGCAGAGAATGGTAGCACTCTGACCCAAAATGTAGGGGAGAGAGAGGAAAAAGAAAATAATCAGAGAATAAGAGAGGGTGGGTTTCTTAAATGTGTATATTTTAATGCTAGGAGCATTGTAAGAAAGGTGGATGAACTTAGAGCCTGGATTGACACCTGGAAGTATGATGTTGTGGCGATCAGTGAAACATGGTTGCAGGAGGGCTGTGATTGGAAACTAAATATTCCAGGATTTCGTTGCTTCAGGTGTGATAGAATTGGAGGGGCAAGAGGTGGAGGTGTTGCATTGCTTATCAGGGAAGATATTACAGCAGTGCTTTGGCAGGATAGATTAGAGGGCTCGTCTAGGGAGGCTATTTGGGTGGAACTGAGAAATGGGAAAGGGGTAGCAACACTTATAGGGGTGTATTATAGACCGCCAAATGGGGAGCGAGAATTGGAAGAGCAAATATGTAAGGAGATTGCAGATATTAGTAGTAAGCACAAGGTAGTGATTGTGGGAGATTTCAATTTTCCACACATAGACTGGGAAACACATTCTGTAAATGGGCTGGATGGGTTGGAGTTTGTAAAATGTGTGCAGGATAGTTTTTTGCAACAATACATAGAAGTACCTACTAGAGAAGGGGCGGTACTGGACCTCCTGTTAGGAAATGAGATGGGTCAGGTGGCAGAGGTATGCGTTGGGGAACAGTTCGGGTCCAGTGATCACAATACCATTAGTTTCAATATAATTATGGAGAGGGACAAAACTGGACCTAGGGTTGAGATTTTTGATTGGAGAAAGGCTAACTTTGAGGAGATGCGAAAGGATTTAAAAGGAGTAAATTGGGACAGTTTGTTTTATGGGAAAGATGTGGAAGAGAAATGGAGTACATTTAAAGGTGAAATTTTAAGAGTACAGAATCTTTATGTCCCTGTTCGGTTGAAAGGAAATCGTAAAATTTGTAAAGAGCCATGGTTTTCAAGGGAAATTGGACACTTGGTTCGGAAAAAGAGGGAGATCTACAATAATTATAGGCAGCATGGAGTAAATGAGGTGCTTGAGGAGTATAAAAAATGTAAAAAGAATCTTAAGAAAGAAATTAGAAAAGCTAAAAGAAGATATGAGGTTGCTTTGGCAAGTAAGGTAAAAGTAAATCCGAAGGGTTTCTACCGCTATATTAATAGCAAAAGGATAACGAGGGATAAAATTGGTCCATTAGAGAGTCAGAGTGGACAACTATCTGCAGAGCCAAAAGAGATGGGGGAGATATTGAACAGTTTCTTTTCTTCGGTATTCACCAAGGAGAAGGATATTGAATTATGTGAGGTAAGGGAAACAAGTAGAGTAGCTATGGAAACTATGAGGATCAAAGAAGAGGAAGTACTGACACTTTTGAGAAATATAAAAGTGGATAAGTCTCCAGGTCCGGACAGGATATTCCCTAGGACATTGAGGGAAGTTAGTGTAGAAATAGCAGGGGCTATGACAGAAATATTTCAAATGTCATTAGAAACGGGAATAGTGCCGGAGGATTGGCGTACTGCGCATGTTGTTCCATTGTTTAAAAAGGGTCTAAGAGTAAACCTAGCAATTATAGACCTGTTAGTTTGACGTCAGTGGTGGGCAAATTAATGGAAAGGATACTTAGAGATAATATATATAAGCATCTGGATAAACAGGGTCTGATTAGGAACAGTCAACATGGATTTGTGCCTGGAAGGTCATGTTTGACTAATCTTCTTGAATTTTTTGAAGAGGTTACTCGGGAAATTGATGAGGGTAAAGCAGTGGATGTTGTATATATGGACTTCAGTAAGGCCTTTGACAAGGTTCCTCACGAAGGTTGGTTAAGAAGGTTCAATGGTTGGGTATTAATGGTGGAGTATCAAGATGGATTCAACAGTGGCTTAATGGGAGATGCCAGAGAGTAATGGTGGATGGTTGTTTGTCAGGTTGGAGGCCAGTGACTAGTGGGGTGCCACAGGGATCTGTGTTGGGTCCACTGTTGTTTGTCATGTACATCAATGATCTGGATGACGGTGTGGTAAATTGGATTAGTAAGTATGCAGATGATACTAAGATAGGTGGGGTTGTGGGTAATGAAGTAGATTTTCAAAGTCTACAGAGAGATTTATGCCAGTTGGAAGAGTTGACTGAAAGATGGCAGATGGAGTTTAATGCTGATAAGTGTGAGGTGCTACATCTTGGCAGGACAAATCAAAATAGGACGTAAATGGTAAATGGTAGGGAATTGAAGAATGCAGGTGAACAGAGGGATCTGGGAATAACTGTACACAGTTCCCAGAAATTTGAATCTCATGTAGATAGGGTGGTAAAGAAAGCTTTTTGTGTGCTGACCTTTATAAATCAGAGCATTGAGTATAGAAGTTGGGATGTAATGTTAAAATTGTACAAGGCATTGGTGAGGCCAATTCTGGAGTATGGGGTACAATGTTGGGTTGCCTGGGTTTCAGCAACTAAGTTACAGAGAAAGGTTGAACAAGTTAGGGCTTTATTCTTCGGAGCGCAGAAGGTTAAGGGGTGACTTGATAGAGGTCTTTAAAATGATGAGAGGGATAGACAGAGTTGACGTGGATAAGCTTTTCCCACTGAGAGGAGGGAAGATGCAAACAAGGGGACATTACTTGAGAATTAAGGGACAGAAGTTTAGGGGTAACATGAGGGGGGACTTCTTTACTCAGAGGGTGGTGGCTGTGTGGAATGAGCTTCGAGTGAAGGTGGTGGAGGCAGGTTCGTTTTTATCATTTAAAAATAAATTGGATAGTTATATGGTGGAGAAACGAATGGAGGGTTATGGTCTGAGCGCAGGTATATGGGACTAGCGGAGAATACGTGTTCGGCACGGACTAGAAGGGTCGAGATGGCCTGTTTCCGTGCTGTAATTGTTATGTGGTTATATGGTTATTATATGTATTTGTGCCCGGTTCACAAGTCGAGGGATTGTTCCGAATCACACACTGTTCCACTGTTGCGATTCATATTGTTCTAACAAATTGCCCAGTTTCTACACATGCCTGGTTACAATGGTCATGTCTCCCTCAGCCCTTTGCAAAACATACTTGGCTAATAAAGTATGTTTATGATTATGATTATGAGCCCTTTGATCAGTTCCCTTTATCCGAAGTGTATAAATTGAAGTTTTCCACTGCCCTATGTACAATGTGTTTCCCGTTTCGGATCACAGTGATAACGTGACGCTTTCTGACGGTAAATGAAAACACCCTGGGCAAAGCTAATCTCAGTCTGATTATGATTAACTATGGTCACCACTTTATCAGTTGATGCCTCCGGGTTCTGGTTTCAAGTCCGGGGCTTCATAAAATCATGAGTAATAGAGAGAGATTTAGTCGATACGGCCCATCAAGTCTAACCCACCATTCAATCTCTCCCTCCTAACCCCATACTTCTACTTCTCCCTATGACCTTTGGCACACCTGTACTCGTCAGAAATTTATCTATCTCTACATCAAACGCTCTTCATATGCTAACCTACTCATTCCTGGGATAATTATTGTTATCTTCCTCTGTAACTCCACATAGCCAGCACATCCATCCTCAGATATGGTGCTCAAACATGCTCACAATATTCCAAATGCGTCCTAACGAGCGCTGGAGAGAACCTCAGCTTTACATCCCTGTTTTTCTATGCAATCCCTCTCGAAATAAATGCTAACATTGCATTTGCTTTATTTACTACCGATTCGGCTTGCAGATTAACTTTTTGGGAAGCCTGAAACAGCACTCCCACGTCCCTTTGCACCTCCCCTATCTGGATTGTTTCGCCATTTAGAAAATAGTCTATGCCTTTATTCCTACTGCCAAAACGTATGACTCCACACTTTGCGACATTTTATTCCATCAGCCACTTATCTGCCCACTCTCCCAACCTGTCCAAGTCCTGCAGAGGCTCTGCTTTCTCTACACCACCTGCCCCTCACACTATTTTCCTATCGTCCGCAAACTTGGCCACAAAGCCTTCAATCACCTTATCCAAATCATGCATGTATAACATGAAAAGTAGCAATCCCAGCACCGAGCCCTGCGGAACTCTGCTTGACACTAGCAGCCAAACAGAAAATTCCCCATTTATTGCCAACCTTTGCCTTCTGCCATCCAGCCAACGTGATATCCATGTTCTTTGATACCGTGGGCTCTCGTCTTCATTAGTAGCCTCCCGTGTAGCACCCTATTAAAGGCTTCTGAATTCCAGGTAGACAACAGGTACTGAGTCTCCTTTATCTGTCCTGCTATTTATTTGTTCAAAGAATTCCAACAAAATTGGCAGGCAAGCTCCCTTTCACCAACTCATGCTGGCTTCGGCCTAGTATATCGTGAATTTCTAAGCACTCCGTAACCTCATCCTTTATAGTGGACTCTACAATCTGACCAACCACCGAAGTCAAACTAAACTGTTTATACGTCCCACTATTCAGTTGTGCTCCCTTCCTGTCCAGCGGGACAATATTGTCAATTTTACAATCATCCGGAACCACTCCTGATTCAAGCAATTCTTGAAATCTCACCTCCACAATTTCTAATGCCACCTCTTTCAGAAACCTAGGGTGCAGACCATCCGATCCAGGTCACATCGTAGAAAACCTTGCAATCTTCTTTTTAAATTATTAGCAAGCTTACCTTCGTATTTCGTCATTTTTCCCGTATTGCCTATTTAGGTACTTTCGGTTGTTCTTTAAAAGCTTCCCAATCCTCTGATTCCCACTAATCTTTGTAATTGTGCCTTCTCTTTTAGTTTTATACTGTCGTTGAGTTAACATCTCAGTTACGCCGACTTCTTACTCCCCCTAGAATGTTTCTTCCTCTTTGGAATGAAAACATCTGGTTTCTTCCGAATTATTCCCAGACATTCCTGCCATTGCTGTCTCACCTTCATCCCTTCTCGGATCCCTATCCAGTCAACTTTGGCCAGCTCCTTCCTCATGCCTTTTCAGTCCCCTTTGCTCAGCTGCAAATCCGACACAACCGATTTCACTTTCTCCGTCTGAAATTGCAGATTTAAAATGTATCATATTATGGTCGCTGCCTCTTAGTGGCTCATTGACATAGAAACATAGAAAATGGGTGCAGGAGTAGGCCATTCGTCCCTTCGAGCCTGCACCGCCATTCAATATGATCATCGCTGATCATCCAAATCAGTATCCTGCACCTCATTTCTCTCCATAATCCCCTGATCCCTTTAGCCACAAGGGTCGCATCTGACACCCTCTTAAATATAGCCTGTGGACTGGCCTCAACTACATTCTGCGGCAGAGAATTCCAGAGATTCATCAATCTCTGTGTAAAAAATGTTTTTTTCTCATCTCAGACCTAAAATATTTCCCATTTATTCTTAAACTGTGACCCCTTGTTCTGGACTTCCCCCAAATCGGGAACAATCTTCCTGCATCTAGCCTGTCCAACCCCTTAAGAATTTTGAAAGTTTCTATAAGATCAGGGCACAAAATTAGCGGTTGCCCGAGTGCCACTGACCACTCAAAGCGCCGCCGGGCAACCTAAGCAACGAGTCATTTTGCCCGGCTTGGCAACCCGATATTGATTTGTACCGAAGATAGACACAAAAAACTGGAGTAACTTCGCGGGTCAGGCAGCATTTCTGGAGAAAAGGAACGCAACGTTTCGTGTCGGCGGTGACGGCTGTATTGCGCGGGGCAGATACTGGGTGCGGGGTGAGGAAGGGTCGGAGCGAATGACGGGCCCCGAACAGTGGCAGCAGCGGCCGCGATAGCGGCTCCAACTCCTCCTCCTGCTCCCACAGTCCGCCCGCCATGATAGCGGCTGCTGCTTGCAAACCCGCTAGCGGCGCTTTCAAAACAAACCCTCCCGCGCGCCGAGGCCGGGACGGGGAAGGAGGGGGAGATGGATCCGCTATCACGGCCGGTCTCCCCATTCATCCTGCGCCGACCTCCCCCTCCCGCACCCATCCTGTTCTGACCCTCCCACTCAAGATGAATAGGGGGAACAGTCTGAAGAAGGGCCTCGACCCGAAACGTTGCCTATTTCCTTCGCACCATAGATGCTGCCTCACCCGCTGAGTTTCTCCAGGACTTTTGTCTACCCCCATCCATCCCGTACCGAACCCTCCCATTTAACACCACTGACATCCCCCGTGCTCTCCCCTCACAATTGTATCTACTCCAATCAACACGTACTAATTCACCTGCCTCAAACCATCCATTCTGCGCCGACTGCCTTCTAACACCCTCCCCCCCCCGCCATCTATCCACCCCGCACTGATTCCCACCCCCTCCCTCCCTGACCCAATTGTGCTGGAAATGTCTTCAGATCGAACACTGACTGTTTGATAACGGAATGCAATCAAATGTGTTTTAATTCCCTATGTTATTATTTGTTTTAATCCATAAAGATGGATTAATTAAATTGTGAACACGTGAAACATTAAAACGGCATTGTTCGATTGTCACTGCTACAAGTAACACATTATTACATAATTCATTTTAACGGCAAATCAATGTTCTTAATATGGATGTCAGTACTGTAGTTATTTAATGAGCAACATTCACAATTATACCTACGCATATATGTTACCATGGTCCAGGATTTATTGACACAAGTTGATCATACGCTGAATAATCCAACCACAGTTTGGAAGTGGAAAGAACTTTAAAATAAATTGCATTAATTGCAATGTGTATAAAGAGTTGAGATAATGTCTTATAAATTTGCTGCATGTCATTGTGGGATATATAATGTCTTGATTGGTTAATATATTTAGTTTGCGACTTTATTTGAAATAGAAATAATATGTGAATGCTTCTTTGAGTATAATTCCGACTGGTAACTATGCACTTCGTCTGAGCACATTATCGCACGCGTCATGCAAGCCATCTCAAAGACCTCCTAAACTCCTTATATGGCAACCTAAAAAGCTGCCAATGTTGCCCGGCTGGCAACAGGGAAAAAACGTTAAGCGAGAGCCCTGAAGACCCCCCCTCAATCTTCTAAATTCTAGCGAGTACAAGCCGAGTCTATCCAGCCTTTCTTCACAGGAAAGTCCTGACATATCAGGAAGCAGTCTGGTGAACCTTTTCTGTACTCCATCAATGGCAAGAATGTCCTTCCTCAGGTTAGGAGACCAAAACTGTACGCAATACTCCAGGTGTGGTCTCACCAAGACCCTGTACAACTGCAGTAGAACCTCCCTGCTCCTATACTCAAATCCTTTTGCTGTGAATGCTAACATATCATACGCTTTCTTCACTGCCTGCTGCACCTGCATGCCTACTTTCAATGACTGGTGTACCATGACACCCAAGTCTCGTTGCATATCCCCTATTCCTAATCGGCCACCATTCAGATAATAGTCTACTTTCCTGTTTTTGCCACCAAAGTGGATAACCTCACGTGTATCCACATTATACTGCATCTGTCATGCATTTTCCCACTCACCCAGTCTATCCAAGTCATCTTGCAGCCTCCTAGCATCCTCCTCACAGCTAACACTGCCCCCAGCTTCGTGTCATCCGCAAACTTGGAGATGTTGCATTCAATTCTCTCGTCCACATCATTAATACATATTGTAAATAGCTGGGGTCCCAGCACTGAGCCTTACGGTACCCCACTAGTCACTGCCTGCCATTGTGAAAAGGACCCGTTTACTCCTACTCTTTGCTTCCTGTCTGCCAGCCAGTTCGCTATCCAAATCAATACTGAACCCCCAATACGGTGAGCTTTAAGTTTGTATAATAATCTCTTATGTGGGACCTTGGCGAATGCCTTCAGAAAGTCCGGATATAACACATCCACTGGTTCTCCCTTACCCGCTCTACTAGTTACATCCTCGAAAAATTCTATAAAATTCGTCAGACATGATTTACCTTTCATAAATCCATGCTGACTTTGTCCAATGATTTCACCACTTTCCAAATGTGCTGCTATCCCATCTTTAATAACTGACTCAAGCAGTTTCCACACTACCGATGTTAGACTAACTGGTCTGTAATTCCGTGTTTTCTTTCTCCCTTCCTTTGTAAAAAGTGGGGTTACATTAGCTACCCTCCAATCCTCAGGAACGACTCCAGAATCTAAAGAGTTTTGAAAAAATTATCACTAATGCATCCACTATTTGTGGGGCTACTTCCTTAAGTACTCTGGGATGCAGCCTGTCTGGCCCTATGGATTTATCAGCCTTTAATCCATTCAATTTACCTAATACCACTTCCCGGCTAACCTGGATTTCACTCAGTTCTTCCATCTCATTTGCCCACCGGTCCTCTGATATTTCCGGCAGATTACTTAAGTCTTCCTTGGTGAAGACTGAACCAAAGTAGTTATTCACAGGTCTGCCATGTCCTTGTTCCCCATGATCAAATCACCTGTTTCTGACTGGAAGGGACCTACATTTGTTTTAACTAATCTTTTTCTCTTCACATATCTATAAAAACTTTTGCAGTCCGTTTTTATGTTCCCTGCCAGTTTTCATTCATAATATACTTACTCTTTCCTAATTTAGCCCTTTATCCTCCTCTGCTGGACTGAATTTCTCCCAGTCGTCTGGTAGGCTGCTTTTTCTGTCTAGTTTGTACGCTTCATCTTTTGTTTTGATACTGTCCCCAACTCCACTACTACTGTTAGGTGGCCTGTACACTACACCCACAAGCGTTTTCCACCCCTTAGTGTTTCGCAACTCTACCCATGTCAATTCCACATCCTCCAAGCTAATGTCCTTCCTTTCTATTGCGTTAATCTCCTCTCGAACCAGCAACGCTACCTCACCTCCTTTTCTTTTCTGACTATTCTTCCTGAATATTGAATATCCCTGGATGTTCAGCTCCCAGCATTTGTATGCTTCATCTTTTGTTTTGATACTATCCCTGATTACCCTTGTTATCCACGAATGCACTACCTTCCCTGATTTATTCGTTTGCCAAACTGGGATGAACAATTGTTGTAGTTCATCTATGCAGTCTTTAAATGCCTTCCATTGCATATTCTCCGTCAACCCTTTAAGAATCAATTGCCAGTCTATCTTGGCCAATTCACGTCTCATACCCTCAAAGTTACCTTTCTTTCAGTTCAGAACCCTTGTTTCTGAATTAACGATGTCACACTCCTTCCTAATGAAGAACTGGAATATATTATAGTCACTCTTGCCCAAGGGGGCACGCACAACAAGACTGGTAACTAACCCTTGCACATTACTCAATACCCAGGCTAGAATAGCCTACTCTCTCGTTGGTTCCTCTACATGTTGCTTTAGAAACCTATCCCGCATACATTCCAAGAAATCCCCTTCCCCAGCACCACTGCCAATTTGATACACCCAAACAATATGAAGATTGAAGTCACCCTGTTTTACTTTTGTAGCATGCATTTCTAATTTCATGCTTGCCATCCCCAACTCTATTACTATTCTTAGGTGGCCTGTACACAACTCCCACTAGCGTTTTCCGCCCCTTAATGTTTCACAGCTCTATCCATATCGATTCCACATCCTCCAAGCTAATGTCATGTCCTTCTATGGCGTTAATCTCCTCTCTAACCAGCAACGCCACCCCACCTCATTTTCCTTTATGTCAGTCCCTCCTGAATATTGAATATCCCTCGATGTTCAGCTCCCAGCCTTGGTCACCCTGGAGCCATGTCTCCGTGATCCCAACTATATCATATTCATTAATAACTATCTGCACATTTAACTCATCCACCTTATTACGAATGCTCCTTGCATTGAGACAGATTGGTGATTATTTCCCAGTTCGATCGATTCGGGATCAGTTCCTGTGGATTGGAGGATAGCTAATATTATCCCACTATTTCAAGAAAGGAGTGAGAGAGAAAACGGGGAATTAGAGCCCAATTAGCCTGACTTCGGTGGTGGGAAAGATGCTGGAGTCAATTATTAAAGAGGTAATAATGGGGCATTTGGATAGCAGTAAAAGGATTAGTCCATGTCAACATGGATTTATGAAAGGGAAATAATGCTTGATTTATCTTCTGGAATTTTCTGAGGATGTGACAATTAAAATTGGTGAAGGAGTGCCAATGGATTTAGTGTATCTAGACTTACAGAAAGCCTTTGATAAGGTCCCGCACGGGATACTGGTGACTGAAATTAGAGCACATGTTATTGGGGGTAGGGTGTTGACATGGATAGAAAATTGGTTGGCAGACTGGAAGAAAAGAGTAGCAGTGAACGGGTCCTTTTCAGAATGGCAGGCAGTGGCGAATGGAGTGCCGCAAGGCTCGGTGTTGGGGCCGCAATTGTTTACCATATATATTAATGATTTGGAAGAGGTAATTAGGAGCAACATTAGCATGTTTGCGGATGTCACAAACTTGGGTGGCAGTGTGATCTGTGAAGAGGATGTTAGGAGGTTGCAGGGTGACCTGGACGGGTTGAGTGAGTGGGCAGATGCGTGGTAGATGCAGTATAATATAGATACATGTGAAGTTATCCACTTTGGCGGCAAAAACAAGGGGGATTTTATCTCAACGGGGTTAGGTTAGGTAAGGGGGAGGTGCAACGAGACCTGGGCGTCCTTGTGCACCAGCCACTGAAAGTTGGCGTGGAGGTGCAGCAGGCAGTGAAGACAACTAATGGAATGTTGGCCTTCATAACAAGAGGATTTCAGAATAGGAGTAAAGAGATTCTTCTGCAATTGTATAGGGCTCTTGTGAGACCACATCTGGATATTGTGAACAGTTTCGGTCTTCTAATTTGAGGAAGGACATCCTTGTGATTGAGGCAGTGCAGCGTACGTTCACGACATTGATTCACTCGCTAGAATTTCGAAGATTGAGGGGGGATCTTATAGAAACTTACACAATTCTTAAGGGTTTGGACCTTCATGTTAGATGCAGGAAGATTGTACCCGATGTTGGGGAAGTCCAGAACAAGGGGTCACAGTTTAAGTATCAAGGGGACATCTTTTAGGACTGAGAAAAACATTTTTTACTCAGGGAGTGCTGGATCTCTGGAACTCTCTGCCACTGAATGTAGTTGAGGCCAGTTCATTGGCTACATTTAAGAGGAAGTTAGATGTGGCCCTTGTGGGTAAAGGGATCTGGGGGTATGGAGAGAAGGCAGGTACAGGATACCGAGTGGATGATCAGCCATGATCATATTGAATGCGGTGCAGGCTCGAAGGGCCGAATGGCCTACTCCTGCACCTATTTTCTATGTTTCTATGTTTCTATCCCTGGGATATGAGGAAAGAATGAAAAGACTAGGCTTGTATTCACTGGAGTTTAGAAGGGTGAGGGGGGATCTTATAGAAACATATAAAATTATAAAAGGACTTCACAAGTTAGATGCAGGAAAAATGTTCCCCATGTTGGACGACTCCAGAACTAGGGGCGACAGTCTTGGAATAAAAGGAACTGAGGTGGGAAAAAACGTTTTCACCCAGAGAGTTGTGAATTTGTAGAATTGCCTGTCACAGAGGGCAGTGGAGGCCAAGTCACTGGATGAATTTAAGAGACAGATCGATAGAACTTTAGCGGCTAGTGGAATCAAGGGATATGGGGAGAGGTCAGGCATGGGTTATTGATTGGGGATGATCAGCCATGATCACAATGAATTGCGGTGCTGACTCGAAGGGCCGAATGGCCTCCTCCACCTATTTTCTATGTTCTATGTTCTAAATGCATATATATCCTCTCCAGTTGAGAGGCGGGGTAGCTCTGTTGGTAAGGAATGAAATTCAGTCTTAGATTAGATTAGATTACATTCCTTTATTGTCATTCAGACCTTTCGGTCTGAACGAAATTATGTTGCCTGCAGTCATACACAGAATCAATAATAACAAAACATACAATAAACACAAATTAAACATCCACCACAGTGAGTTCACCAAGCACATCCTCACTGTGATGGAGGCAAAGTCTTAGTCTCCGTCACTTCCCTCCTTGTTCTCCCTCTGCGCTGAGGCGATTGATCCAGGCCGAAGATGCCGTCCTCCAGTCCAGCGGACCTTCGTGGTGATATCGCCGCCGCCGAAAGCCGGAACGCCGTCTCCGCTCCGAGACGGCCCGCCACAGCATCAGCTCCGGGCCGCCGCCCCAGCTCCGGGCCGCCGCCCCAGTTCCGGGTCCCGCAGTGTCCGCTCCGGGCCCCCGCCCCAGCTCCGGGTCCCGCAGTCTCCGCTCCGGGCCGCCGCCCCAGCTCCGGGACGCCGCCCCAGCTCCGGACCCGCAGTCGCCGCTCCAGGTCCCGCAGTTTCCGCTCCGGGCCGCCGCCCCAGCTCCGGGCAGCCGCACCAGCTCCAGACCGCTGCCCCAGCTCCGGGTCCCGCAGCCTCAGCTCCGAGCCACGCTGCATCAGCTCCAGGCCGCCGCCGAAAGCCAGAAAGCCGCACCAGCAAGTCGGGCCACCGCTGCCTTAGCCCCGAAGACGGCCAGCCTCTCGTTGGTAAGTCTTGGCTGGCTCAGCCTCCGGAGCCTCGGGGTCGGTCGCAGGTTGGAGGCCGC
>NW_026576629.1:0-79771 GCF_028641065.1 Leucoraja erinaceus
GTGTGGGGAGGAAACCGAAGATCTCTGAGAAAACACACGCAGATCACGGGGAGAACGTACAAACTCCGTAGAAACAGCATCCATAGTCGAGCAAACTCGGGTCTCTGGCACTACAAGGTTGCAACTCTACCGCTGTGCCACCTTGCAGTGGACAAACCGGCATTTACTATAAACTTGCTGACTTCCACAACTACCTGCAGTACATCACATCCCATCCTGTCTCTTGTAAGAACAACATCAGTTTCTCTCTGTCTCTATCTTGGCTGCATCTATTCTTGTGATGAGCCTTTTCACTCCAGGTTATACATGATCTCCATCGTATATTAGGAAGAGGGGCTTCTCTCCCCATTGTCGTTGAGGCAACCCTGACCCACATCGCCTCCATTTCCTGCACCACCACTCTCACCTCACTTCTCCCAAGACCTCTCCCAAGGGGCAGCACAGTGGCACAGCGGTAGAGTTGCCGCCTTATGGTGCTTGTAGTGCCGGAGATCCGGGTGCGATCCCGGTTGCGGGTGCTGTCTGTATGGAGCTTGTACATTTTCCCGTGATCTGTGTGGGTTTTTCTCTGAGATCTTTAGTTTCCTCACACACTCCAAAGACGTGGAGATTTGTAGGTTAATTGGCTTGGTATAAGTAAAAATTGTCCCTAGTGTGTGTAGGATAGTGTTAATGTGCGGGAATTACTGGTCGGCGTGGACTCGGTGGTCCGAAAGGCTTGTTTCCGCGCTGTATCTCTAAACTAAACTAAACTAAACTAAACTAAACTAAACTAAACTAAACTAAACTAAACTAAACTAAACTAAATCATGGCAGATCTAATTGTAACCTGAAATCCACATTTCACTCACCTGCAATAATCGTTTATTCCCTTGCTTAACGAGCATTTATGTACCACAGCCTAAAATATATTCAAAGGCCTCTTCCACAAAATGTATCCACTTCATCTTCGTCTTAATTAGGCAAGACTACACTTTTTCCTGTGACCACTACATTTGACCACAAGATGAAGTATTCTCTCTGTATCCACCCAGTTGTGACCACTCACAATCTGTGCTCTAAACATTTCACTCTACAAAAATACAAATGATACACACCTGTCCAGAACAACTTGTTCTTCAGAAGCCAACTTACCTGTTCCATCTCGTCATCTACTAATCCTTCTCTGAACTTTCCATTACATGAAAGTTTTTCCTTAAGAAAAGAGACTAATATTGTACACAATATTCCCAAAGGGGGCTCATCACTATCTAATATAACTGAAACCTTATATCACAGTATTCTGCGGTAAAGTTGCTGCCTTACTGTGGTGAATCTCTGGAACTCTCTGCCACAGAGGGTAGTTGAGGCCAGTTCATTGGCTATATTTAAGAGGGAGTTAGATGTGGCCCTTGTGGCTAAGGGAATCAGGGGGTATGGAGAGAAGGCAGGTACGGGATACTGAGTTGGATGATCAGCCATGATCATATTGAATGGCGGTGCAGGCTCGAAGGGCCGAATGGCCTACTCCTGCACCTAATTTCTAAGTTTCTATGTTTCTATGTTACAGCACAATGGACCCAGGTTCAATATTGACCTTGGGTGCTGTCCGTATAGAGTTTACGTATTCTCCCTGTGACTGCCTGGGTTTTCTCCAGGTTCTCCAGGCTCTGGTTTCCCCCCTACATTCCAAAGACGTGAAGGTTTCTAGATTAATTGGCTTTGGTAAATGACCCCCAAATGTGCAGGATGAAAGTGGGTCCAACATAGAACTCGTGTGCGGTTGATCGATAGTCAGTGTGACTCAGCGGGTGGAAGGGCCTGTAACCATGCTGTAGCTCTAAACTAAACTAAACTAAACATATTTTTGCATTCAATTCCCCTCAAAATAAACAAAAGTAATCTGCTATCTTTCCTAACTACGTTGACGCACCCTGATCTTTTTCCAAGGGTGGAGATGTCAAATACTGGAGGGTGAGATAGGCAGCATCTCTGGAGAGAAAGAATGTGTGATATTTTGGGTCGAAACCCTTCGAACTATTGGAAGCCCCATCATAGATCAAGAGGATAATATAACATCTACATCCACCTAATATTTAACATTCAAGAAAGTAATTGTGGCCCTAAGAACAGATAATGCATGGAAAGAGGTTAGAGGATTCATTGACTCACTGGTAATTAGGACATTTGAATTATTTTTCACTGTCAAGACATCTATTGCCTGAACAACCAAGTGCAATGAATGCAATCCAGTCTCACACCTTCCCAGTCCAATTAAGAGATTTAACATGCATAAGTCATTGAAAAACAATAAGCCTCCTAAAGTTCCATAAATCATTAAAGAGGAACTACTAATGCATATTCATAGCCTCATGTCCTGTTAAGATAAGGACTGACCAGGGGTTTCAGTAACATTGTAATCATAAATATCTTCTGAAAAAAGATACAAATACAGTTTTGGTAATGACAGAAGCATCTTCATGCTGTCTGCCCAAGAGAAATTCAGTGCAACAATCCTCCCAAGCTGGTTCCTCCAGGAGTCCAGAAATACTTCTTGGTGTGCTTCTATGAAGATCGTCTGAAACATTGGAAAAATCCAAGAAATATGCAAGAAGTAACATCAAACAAGTGTTTTATTCTCAACCTAGGACAAGCTTTCTGGTCTCTCACTTGAAGAACTTTGGCTTTGGTTTTGTTTCTCAACTGCTACACAATAACTTGCAAGCCATAATTCTAATTGACAATTTTAATTTTAATTTATAAGGTGAATAAAATCATGAGTGGAATAGATTGGGTAGATGCACACAGTCTCTTGCCAGAGTAGGTGATCGAGGACCAGAGGATATAGGTTTAAGGTGAAGGGGAAAAGATTTAATAAGAATCTGAGAGGTAACTTTTCACGCAAAATGTGGTCGGTGTATAGAACAACTTGCTAGAGGAGGCAGTTGAGGCAGGGACTGTCCCAACGTTTAAGAAACAGTTAGATAGGTACATGAATAGGACAAGTTTGGAGGGAAATGGACCAAATGCGGGCAGGCGGGACTCCATGGGCAGCACTACGTCGGGATGGATGAGGTGGGGTGGACGTGGCATTCTGACCCTCCAGTCCCCTCGCCCCGAGTAGTAGCAGGCAAATATGGGACAAGGACGGTCTTCTACGGGACAAACCAATTTAGACCAATATATGGGATGTCCCAGCAGGTACGGGACAGTTGGCAACCCTACATGCACAACTTATCAATTCTATCAACATCACCACCACCCTCAAATTCACCAATTATTCCTGACTCCTCTCTCCCTTTTCTTGATTTCCTTTTAGTTTTGTTTTATTTAGAGATACAGCGCGGAAACAGGCCCACCGAGTCAGCACCGATCAGCAATCCTATCCTACACACACTAGGGACAATTTTACATTTTACATTTATACCAAGCCAATTAACCTACAAACCTGTACCTTGTTGGTGTGTGGGAGGAAACCGAAGATCTCTGAGAAAACACACGCAGATCACGGGGAGAACGTACAAACTCCGTAGAAACAGCATCCATAGTCGAGCAAATTCGGGTCTCTGGCACTATAAGGTTGCAACTCTACCGCTGTGCCACCTTGCAGTGGACAAACCGGAATTTACTATAAACTTGCTGACTTCCACAACTATCTGCAGTACATCACATCCCATCCTGCCTCTTGTAAGAACAACATCAGTTTCTCTCTGTCTCTATCTTGGCTGCATCTATTCTTGTGACGAGCCTTTTCACTCCAGGTTATACATGGTCTCCATCGTATTTTAGGAAGAGGGGCTTCTCTCCCCATTGTCGTTGAGGCAACCCTGACCCACATCGCCTCCATTTCCTGCACCACCACTCTCACCTCACTTCTCCAAAGACCTCTCCCAAGGGGCAGCACAGCGGTAGAGTTGCCACCTTACGGCGCTTGTAGTGCCGGAGATCCGGGTGCGATCCCGGCTGCGGGTGCTGTCTGTATGGAGCTTGTACGTTCTCCCGTGATCTGTGTGGGTTTTTCTCCGAGATCTTTAGTTTCCTCACACACTCCAAAGACGTAGAGATTTGTAGGTTAATTGGCTTGGTATAAGTGTAAATTGTCCCTAGTGTGTGTAGGATAGTGTTAATGTGCGGGAATTGCTGGTTGGGATTCGGTGGGGCCTGTATTTCTAAACTAAACTAAACTAAGACAGAACAAGATTAGAGTTGCCTTGGGCCTTATTTTCACCCCACTAGCCACTGCATCTGGCATATCATTCATTGCTGACAGCTACAACATGATACCAACACATCACGCATCCCCTCCCCACCCCTTTTTGTTTTCCCACAGAGACCATTCTCCCAACAATTTCCCTTCAAATTGTAGAAGATGTCACACCTGTCACCACACTTACACCCTCACTTCCATCCAAGGACCACCAGCCCTTCCAGGTGAGGCAGAGATTCACTTGAACCTCCTTTAACCTTGTCTATTGCATTTGGTGCTCTCAATGAGGCCTTCTACTATATTCCTGCCAAATATATTCTGTTGTGCTTAAGCAAAGCAAGAATTTCATAATCCTATCTGGGACACATGACAATAAACTCTCTTGACTTGACTCCCACAGGGTTCATTCACTCACGGTTCCTACCTGCAAACCCATCTCCCTTCTTCTTATCGAGTCCACACACAAAAATAAAAGTTGTTCAGCCAGAGCTGAACACACTTCTCAGCATCTGCATACAATGGTGTCTGTCTTGTCGCTTCTTGTGCGTGGTGATGGAAAGATTGGTGGAAACAGGGCCGCAACACTCTTTCCTTGACCCCAACCCACTCCCATATCTGGTTCCATACTTGGCCGTCTTTTGTAATCAGACTCCAACGTCCACAACCCTTTGTTGCCTCCACCCATCACCTCCAGGCCTCTGTCATTATTTTAATCCTTCCTTGCCTCTCCTGCCTCCATCTGCTAATGGAACTGTTTGAAGCTGAATCCACATACTGCCTGTCAGCACTTGCCCCACCTCTTCCCCCTCACTTCTCTTCACTGGCTATCCCTCCACTAAACTTAAAGATGACAGCTCAACGTCTGAAACATTTAGGTTTAGGTTTAGGTTCATTATTATCATGTGTACTGAGGTACAGTGAAAAGCTGTGTTGCAACATGCTATTCGAGGACCTGAGGACATATCATAGGTTTAAGGTGAAGGGGAAAAATTTAACAGGAATCTGAGATGTAACTTTTTCACACAAAAGGTGGTGGGAGTATGGAACAAGCTGCCAGAGGATGTAGTTGAGGCAGGGACTATCCCAACGTTTAAGAAACAGTTAGGCAGGTATATGAATAGGACGGGTTTGGAGGGATATGGATCATATGCAGGCAGGTGGGACTAGTGTAGGTGGTACATGTTGGGTGGTGTGGGCTAGTTGGGCCGAAGAGCCTGTTTCCACACTGTATCACTCTATGACTATGATTATTCAATCAGATCAGATAAGACTATACACAAACACAATCAAGTCACATTCAAGTTATACATATATACAGAGAGCTGAATATAGTTCTCAGCATTGTTGCACAGCAGTTCCAGAGACAAAGTAATTATCCACAATGGGGTACCGATGGACTAGGCAGTACCCTGGATTATGGATGGACAACTCAGAAGCCTGATAACATTGGGGAAGAAGCTGTTTCTGAGTCTGGTGGTGCAAGCTTTCAAATTTCAAAACCATCAGTTAGAGAGTGAGAGATAAGAGGAGTGACTAGGGTGGGACAAGTATTTGATTATGTTGTGTACGAAGGAACTGCAGATGCTGGTTTAAACCGAAGATAGACACAAAAAGCTGTAGTAACTCCGCATGACAGGCAGCATCACTGGAGAAAAGGAATGGGTGATGTTTCGGGTCATGACCCTTATTCAGAATGGTTAGGGATAAGGGAGACAAGAGATATAGATGGTGTTGTGGAGATATAAAGAACAATGTAAAGGAAACAGGCTATAGGGTGAAAATGAGAAGATAGTGTGACTTGGTGGGGGGTGGGATAGAGAGAGAGGGAATGCCGGGGTTGAAGTTAGAGAAATCAATATTCATACCACTGGGCTGTAAGCTGCCCAAGTGAAATATGGGATGCTGTCCTCCAATTTGCATTTAGCCTCACTCTGACAGTGGAGGAGACCAAGGACAGAAAGGTCTTTGTAGGAATGGGAAGGAGAATTAAAGTGCTTAGCAACCGGGAGATCAGGTTGGTTCAGACGGGCTGAGTGAAGGTGTTCTGCGAAACGATCACCCAGTCTGTGTTTGGTGTCGTCGATGTATATGAGTCCCCATCTTGAACAAGGGATACAGTAGATGTGGTTGCAGGAGGTGCAAGTGAACCTCTGCCTTATCTGAAAGGACTGTTGGGATCTCTGGACAGTCGAGGGAAGAGGTATCTTATGCAGTTGCAGGGGAAGGTACCTGGGGAGGGGGTGGTTTGGGTGGGAAGGGATGAGTTAACCAGGGAGTTGCGGAGGGAATGGTCTCTGTGGAAAGCGGAAAGGAGATGGGAAAATGTGGCTTGTGGTGGGATCCCGTTGGAGGTGGCAGAAATTTTGGAGGATTATGTGTTGATGGCGATGGCTGATTGGGTGGAAGGTAAGGACTGGGGGGACTCTGTCTCTGTTGCAACGAGGGGGAGGGGGAGCAAGGGCGGACCTGCGGGGTAGCGAGGAGACCCGAATGAGGGCCTCATCTATGATAGGTGAAGGGAACCGCCATTCCATAAAGAATGAGGACATCTCGGATGTTCTAGTATGGAACACGTGATCTTGGGCACAGATGCAGCGTAGCCCGAGGAATTGGGATAGAGTCTTTGCACGAAGCAGGGTGGGAAGAAGTATAGTAAAGATAGTTGTGGGAGTCAGTGGGGCTGTAATAGAAGGCAGTCAATAGTTTATTTCCTTTGATGGAGACTGTAAGATCAAGAAAGGGGAGGGAGGTGTCGGAGATGGTCCAAGTTTGTGGATGGAAATTGGCAGTGAAGGTGATGAAGTCCATGAGTTCTGCATGGATGCAGGAGGTAGCACCAATGCAGTCATCAATGTTACAGAAATAGAGTTCAGGAATACGGGCAGTGTACGCCTCGAACAAGGATTGTTCAACGTACCCTACAAAGATGCAGGCATAGCTGTGACCTATACGGGTGCCCATAGCTACGCTTTGGACTTGGAGGAAGTGGGAGGAGTCAAAGGAGAAGTTGTTAAGAGTGAGGATCAACTCCACTAGGCCGTGTAGAGTGTTTGTAGAGGAAAATAGTAAGATTAAACGAGTTTACCAGTTTGAAGTTTGATCTGTATTTTATGAGGAGTTACGATGAGGGATTACGTGAAGAACCCATCCAGCACGCATGCACGGCATATTTCAAAGCAGCGGAGTGGAATCACAGAAAGACACAATAATGGAAATAAATATAGTAAAGAAAAGGAGAGCTTATATATCAGTTGATCTCTATTATTGAGGGTGGAACTGAGGGCACGTAATCCCTCATCGCAACTCCTCATCAAATACAGATCAAACTTCAAACTGGTAAATTCTCGTTTAATCTTACTATTTTACTTCGGAGTCACGTGAGTGACTACGTGAAGATTTTAAAGCTCTGTGATTTCAAACCATGTAACAGTTCATCACTCACTGCTGAAATCGTTTGAGGGAGGAAGTATGTTATCGTAATCAACCATGAATCTGTTTGTAAAAACAATAATGATGTTTATTAACAATTACAAAAAACAAATTGCTCCCTCGGGCTAAATTATATATTTGCAGATTCTAATATTTTCTCTGCAAATTATGCAGGTTATGCCAACGGCTTCTTATAAAAAGTTTGAAACGTTCTTTCCCCAGACCACCTCACTGTAGCCAGGATGTGGTCTATTGGTATGTCCATTCTCTTAGCCGCCGACGTGGATGCTGCCCTGGTGGAGTGAGATTTATACATGTTAGTATTTATACCAGCGACTTTCAGCACCTGCTTGAGCCATCTTGAAATGGTTTGGCTCGTCACCCGATCATAAGGTTTCTTGTGGCTGACCCATAAGCTTTTTCTCTCCCTCGACGGATTTTAGTTGTGTCAATATAGTTAAGTAGGTGGGTCATGGCACATAACCATGGTTCTGGTGGGTAAGCCCAGAATTCCTTGACTGGGTTTGATGTTCCTGGCCTGCTCTGTTTGACCAGCCCCGAGATAGTAAATGAGACATGGTCTGGAGTTATGATCATGTTGTCCAGTCGTAATAGGTGAAGTGACTGGGCTTTTTGTGCTGACACAAGTGCCATCAGCATGACCATCTTCAGAGTTAATTGTTCCAGGGTGAGGGACCTAGCTGGTGACCATCCCCTAAGGTATGTCAGGACCACACTGACATCCCAGATTTGGGTGTACCTTGGTCTGGGGGGGATTGGAGTTAAATATCCCTCTCATGAGCTTGATCACCAGCGGGTGGCATCCCAATGCATTTCGTTGTCTCTGTACTGTACACTGACAATGACAATAAATTGAATCATTTCATTTCATTTCATGGCCTGTTGTCCTGGTGCCTGAATTAAATAGGCAGACAGAGCTCTTCTGGCTGTATTAATGGCGCTGTATCTGAGGCCTTCATTGTGGTGAAGGCCTGCCAGGAACTCTAGTACATTGGTTACAGTTGTAGTTGAGTATGTGGTTCCTGTGTCCGAACAGTATTTTTCTCACTTCTTGATACTTGACAAGTATTGTTTCCTTGTGGATACACGGTGGGATGCTGTCATGGTGTTGATGGTGTTTTCTGACAATCCCAGGCCCAGCGTAGGCCTTTTCAAAATCTGCAACCCAGGAGGTTCATTATAGTGTGGCATGGGTGGCTTATGCCAGATACTGGGTGATTTAGCAATTCTGGGCTACTGGGGAAAGTCATTGGGGTCTCGACGATCATGTCAAGGAGCACTGGGAACCATGGCTGAGTAGGCCAGTCGGGTGCTATCAAAATACCTGAAGCAGAGTCCATTTGTATTTCGCATAGTACCCGACTGATGAGGCAGAAGGGAGGAAATGCATAAAATAAGAAATTTCCCCTGTCCAGCGCGAACGCATCTACCGCTGCTGCCTCAGGGTCTGGTTCCCAAGCGACATACATAGGAACCTGGTGATTTAGTCTGGATGCAAATAGATCGATATTTGGCATGCCATATTGCTTGGTAATTTTTGCAAATACTTTGGCATTTAACATCCATTCGGTGTTATCATTGAAGTTGCGTGACCTGGTGTCTGCCACTGTATTTAGTTTACCTGGCAGGTAAGTTGCTGATAGCCAAATATGTCTGTCGACACACCATTGCCAGATTGTGTTGACCAATTTGTCACATGATATCGATTTTATGCCGCCCATATGGTTAATATAGGCCACCACCGTGGTATTGTCTATTTGTAACCGAACATGCAAGTGATGCATATTTGTTAAATATGTTTTTAATCCATAAAATGCACCCAACATTTCTAGATAATTTATGCCCAGTGTAAGTAGTAACGATGACTCTAGGTTAGTCCATCTACCACCTCTGCTGGATATGGAATTAGATGCTGCCCAGCCTTGAGCACTGGCATCTGTTTGAATAATTAACATAGGGTTAATGATGATGATAGGGCTGGAACTATGCCAAATGTTCTCTACCAGAAGGCTCTACAGAGAGTGGTGAGGGCAGCGGAGAAGATCACCAGATCACCCCAACCAGCAATCCAGGACTTATACCCATCTCGCTGTCGCAAGAGAGCAACCAATATCATCAAAGACACCACCCACCCAGCACACAAACTGTTCACCCTCCTACCATCCGGCAAGCGCTACCGCAGCATGCGGAGCAAAACCACCAGATTCAAAAAACAGCTTTTTCCTCAGGTCATCAGACTACTCAACATACTCAAGAAAATTCCATGAACATTACACAAACAAAGACCAACTGACTGTCAAAATAACTTTAACTCAATGTCTGCAGTATGCTATTTGCACTTTTCTATATTGCACCTTTATTATTGCACCTTAATAACATACCTTAAAATTTTACTACACTCTGGCACACTGTGAATATTTTATATAATGTATATGTCCATTGTCTGTCTTTATTTGTATATAGTCGGTCTGTGTTATTAATATTACTTGCACATTTGGAGTATGGGGAAACGCAATTTAAATCCTCTGTGTAACTACTTGTTGCATTATTTGAATTGACAATAAAGTTTACTTTGACTTTGACTTTGATTACCCACCAATGTAACTCTGATATTGCTTCAGTGGGTAATTTCATGACCCGGTCAAAGTGACCTGCATGTTGTTTTAATGCCTGCACTTTCGCACTTTGTAAGTTTTGATAGTGTAGAGGTCCAAATTGTGTAGCTGGGAATGCTGCTACCATCTTTCCAATTACTCTCGCCACTTGTCGAATGGTTGATCGTTCGTTGACCATTAAATTGTCACATGTTTGTGCCAATTCTGCTGTTTTGTCTTTTGGCAAAGTTACAGACATGTGGACTGAGTTAATTGTGAAGCCCAGATAGTCGATGGTTGTGGATGGCGTCAACTTAGATTTACCTGGATGTAAGACAAATCCCAAGGTTTCAAACAATTGTTTGGTAGCTAACAGCTGATTTAGCCAATTCCATGGTTTTGCCTACTATTTAGATATCATCAAGATATGCCATGGCAATATGTTTTTGTTTACTTAATATTGTCAAGGCTGGTTTTAGAATCTTGATGAATAGTCTTGGGGCTGATGTTAAACCATCAGGCAATGCTTTAAACTGTCATTGTTGCCCCATCCAGGTAAATTTCAGGTATCTGCAATGATCCTTATGAATGGGTACTGAATAGTAAGCATCTTTAAGGTCGATGCTTGCCATGAAGTATCCTTTGGAAATCAGTTGTTTGGCAGTTACAAACGTTTCCATTTTGAAATGTATATACTTAACAAACATATTTAGTGAAGTTAAGTCAATGATGATGCAACACCCACCATCTTTTTTAGTTTTAGTGAATATATTAGAGACAAATTCCAAGGGTTCATGTTTGGTTTTTACAATGATACCCTTTATAATTAGCCTCACCAGTTCAGCTTGTCCCTCTCGTTTTTTCTTTAACTGAGAGGGAAAATACCCTTTGGGGTGAATGCTGAACTGGTGGCATGTTTTCTTGAGTAAACTCTATTTTGTATCCACGAATGCTGTTGAGTATATATTTGTCATTAGTGATAGACCTCCATGCTTGCACAAACAGGTGTAATCTCCCCCCTGTTAGTATAGAACCCCCACTTTTTATATGCTGGTAGGAACCAGACCCACCTACCTCCATGGTTACGGGTTTTTCTTCTGTTTCTTTGTCAGACGATGAGTTTTCTGATGTGTTGTCTGATGTGGTGCTGCTGGTTGGGGGTGGCGCATTTTCCATGGGGTCAGCTCTGGGCCTTGGCCCAAAAAAGGCTTCCGGTGGTGATGTGCGGACCCCGCGCTTTCACCAGTCCCATAGGGTTGACGTCGACTGGTGGACGCGGTGGGGTACTGCCGCTTGGGTTTTGTGGGTTTGCTTGTCCCGGGGCCTGCCCTCATGAGGCCAAATGTTTTGGACTCCTCCTCCATGTCCTTTACTTTTTTGGAGAGGTCCTTGCTGAAGAGCAGGATTTCTGGCTCTGTGGTCGGCGTTTTGCACAAACCCACGAATTTCGGGTTGAGGACATGTCTTATAATTTCCTTACGGAGGTTGTTAATTTCGAATTGGGTATTGCACAGCAGTGCGAGTGTATCCTGCTGATTCGTGGTCATTTCCACCCCATCCACGGAACGAGCATAGGAAGTGATGACTAACGTCAGGAGCCTGAGGATCCGCTGTAGTTTGAGTTCTTGGTTGCGGATATTTGGCCCAACGTGCCCCCAGATTTTCCTATTGACGGCCGGCACATTGAGTGAGGCGCAATTCTCTGGGGCCGAATACAGCTCTAGGGCCTCATTAACTACCTGCTCTTGTAGGGGCTTGAAGGACAGGTAGTTAATGCTGGCCGCCAGTTTTGGCTATAATGGCCATCCTGCTCATGGAGCTGCCACGTAGCGGTCTACCACACCCAGCAGCTCTTCCTGGTCCTGTACCCCAAGCGTCCTCCCGACATCCTCGGCCAGTGACCTCTCTTCTTGATCAGCCCAGGCGGCTGTCTCTGCCCCTCACTGTCTCTGCCCCGCACGTCCCCGTTTGAGGAATTGGATGCCACCGGCCGGTTGATCTTCCGTGCTGCTTTACATCCAGCCCGCTGCTCAGGCTGCGCTAGTGGGACTGGGCTCAGCACGGTATCGGGAATGGCGACCGCAGGGTTTGCGGTCCTACCGCCTCTTGCCCCCCCACTGATGGAACGCTCCTCCGTTGGATCCGAACGGGGGATGGACTTCTTGGCTTGTCTTGTTTTGCTCATATTCCTGGTGAGACAAAACAAAACACTTCTTTTCTGAAGAAACAACCTCAGAATAAACTTAACTGACGGTCCGTCTTTTTTAAACTGTAGCGGGAGCGCCTGTTCTCCTGCTCGTCGCTTTTGCACTGCATGAACGCTTATGTCGCGCATGCGTGCTGGACGGGTTTTTCACGTATTCACTCACGTGACTCCGAAGTAAAATTAGATGTTTCTGCGGAAGAAATGGAGGACCTTAAGGCCTTCTTGGTGGGGGATGGAGGTGTAGAGTGACTGCACCTCATACTTAACACCTCAAAAACTAAGGAGCTGGTTGTTGATTTCACAAAGAGGGCCACCCCCCTCCTCCCTCTCTTCATCAATGGAGAGGTGGTTGAGAGGGTCACCTCCTTTAAGTTCCACGGGACCACCATACATCAATCCCTATCATGGGAGCTCAACAGCAGTCTCATAATCAGTAAGTGCGACCAGCGACTCTACTTCCTGCGGCAGCTTAAAAAATTCAAGGTTGGTCGACCAGCCATGACCCACTTTTATAGGTCTACCATAGAAAGCATACTCACATTCTCTATGCTTGTCTGTTATGGCCACACAACCTCGCAGGATAAGATTTGGCTGGAGAGAATAGTGCGCCGAGCTTCTAAGATCATCGGTTGCAGCAGACTTCCCTCAGTGACATCAACAAGACTCACCAGAAAGGCCAGGAAAATCATAGCAGATCACTTTCACCCGGCACATTACCTCTTTAATCTCCTCCCATTAGGAAGGAGATATAGAAGCATTAAAAGTAAAACATCTTGTTTCAGAGACAGCACCTACCTCCAAGCCATCAGATATTTGAATTTGCACTAATCACTTTGCACTTTCTTTTGCACCTGCACTTACGCTTAGTATGATGCTGCTGGGTACTGTCCTTCCTGTATATATTGTCCTTCGTACAGTATTGTCTGTATTATTTAGTGGTGTATGTGGTGGTTGTATTGTACTGTATTGTGTCTGTCTGAGAGCGAACCAAGACACATTCCTATCAACTTGTTGACATGGCAATACATTTCTTGAATCTTGAATCTTGAATCTTGAACATCCATAGTAAAGATGAGGGAGTGGGGGCTCGGAAATCGGAAGTCATTAAAGAGACAAAGGGCATGTGACATAACATGGACATAGATCTGGAGAGATTGGACCGAGGGGGATAGGATGGAGTCGAGGTGCGTGGAAATAATTTCCGTGGGCTGGAGCAGGCAGCAACAGTGGGTCTGCCAGGGCAGTTGTGATTTTGGGGAAAAAAAACAAAAAACGGACTGTGCGGGGCTGGAAAATTATATAGTTGGAGACTGTGGAAGGCAGACAGCCAGAAGTGATGCAATCAGTTGTCTTCATTTCGAAGGCGGTGTGAAGCGTCGATGAAGTCAAAAAGTCATATAGCTTGGGAAAAAGGCCCTTTGGCCCAACTTGCCCATTCCGACCAAGATGTCCCATCTACACCAGCCCCACCAGCCTGCGTTTGGCCCATATCCCTCTAAACATTTCCAATCCATATACCTATCCAAATGTTTCTTAAATTTTGTTATAGTACCTGCCTCAACTACCTCCTTTGGCAGCTCATCCTGTATACTCTCCAATCTCCGTGTGAAAAAGTTCAGGTTCCTATTAAGTATTTCACCCTCTCACCTTAAAGCTATGTCCTCTGGATCCCAGAGCCAATGGTGGGACGTCAGGTCTGTGCACTGGGCCGGGCTACATCTACCACGCTCTGCAACTTCTTGACGTCTTGGGAAGAGCTGTGCTCAATCCAAGCCATGATGCAACCTGAGAGTATGCTTTCTGTGGTGCATCTGTAGAAGTTTGTTAGTCATTGGAGACATGCCAAATTTCCTCAGTCTTCTGAAGAAGTAGAAGCATTGCTTCAATGGGGTTGGTCCATGGCAGATCATTGGTAATATTAAAGCCACGGAACTTAATGCCATGAACCAGATCTCACCCATTTCCACATAGGCACCATTGATGCTGTTTGCGGCATGTACTCCACCATGCAACCTGTAGTTGATAACTAGTTCCCTTGTCTTGCTGACATGGAGGGAGAGATTATTGCCCAGACACCACGTTACTAAGTCCTTTATTTCCTGTCTGTAGTCTGTATCATCGTTGTTCGTGATCCTGCCTAACACAGCGCTGTCATCGGCAAACTTGTGTATGGAATTAGAACTGAATTTGGCCGTACACTCGTGAATGTATGAAGAGTAAGCAGAGGACTAAGAATGCATCCTTGTGGGGCACTGATGTGGAGATTTATTGTGAGGAGGTGTTGTCACCTATCCTCATTGAGTGTGGTCTGTGTGTCAAAAGGTCAAGAATCTATCAGCAGAGGATGTGTTGATTCCTAGGTCCAGGAGCCTGGAGATTACTTTGGATGGGATTATGATTTTGTTTTTTAGTTTAGTTTAGTTTAGAGATACAGCACGGAAACAGGTCCTTCAGCCCACCACTCCAACCAGCAATTCCGACACATTAACATTATCCTACACACAAACTAGGGACAATTTACATTTATACCAAGCTGATATTACTGTACATCTTTAGAGTGTGGGAAGATATGGAAGATTTTGGAGAAAACCCACACGGCCACGGGGAGAATGTACAAACCACATACAGACAGCACTCGTATTCGGGATTGAACCTGGGTCTCCGGTGCTGTAAGCGCTGTAAGTAAGCTACTTTACCGCAACACCAGCGTGCCACACCATGATGGTGAAGGCAGAGCTCTCGTTGATAAATAGCAGTCTAATGTCAGAGTCATTGTTGTTTGCATGTTCCAGAGATGTGTTTAGGGTGATTGAGATGGCATCTGGTGTGGACCTGTTGTGATAGTAAGCAAACTGCAGTGGGCCAGCGCTGCTGGGTGGACAGAGTTAGACTACGCCATCAACAAACTCTGGAACCACATTACAATAGTGGATGTCTGAGCCATTGGATTGTAATCATTAATTGTAATCTGGAGGAGGAGCCATCTTGGGGAACGGCTGCTAACCAGCAGCTGTTCGTTTCAATTCACTTTTTTTAATTAGTTTTAGTGAATTTTGTCCAATATTTGATGGGGAATTTGACTTTTTTTATGTAGGGGGTAAGGGGGAAACTATTTTCTAGGTCCCTACCTGGTCGGTGAGGCAGCTTTTTCCCCGAGCTGCACCGTCGATCCATCCTTGCAGCCTATCAGCAGGAGTGGAGCGGCGTTTTCCTGGCGGGGACTGCCCAGCACCTTCAGCTTCGGTTGCGGCACAGCGCTGGAGCGCTATCGCGTAGCGGAGCCTTGACTGGGTCGCCGCGCTGGAGCTCCGGTATGCCAAGACCGCCGTGTTCAACACCGTCGAGCTGCGGGACTGTGGAGCGTCCAGCCGCAGGCGGCGGTGCCGACTTTAACATCGGGAGCCTCCGAGCACCAACCGACGCGGCCCTGTCGGCTTCGGAAGCCACGGACTCCGGTAGGAAATCAGCCGTTCCAGCCATCCCAGCCACTGTGGGGACTCTCCCGACGCCGGAGCAACACCACCCGGCGAGAACGGCCAGGAACATCGGGCCTCCATAGTGGCAACTGTGGAGGCCTCAATAGGCCTGACTATGGGAGAACTGGGGATGGGGACTGGACATTGTGCCTTCCCCCACAGTGGAAACCATTGTGGGGGGATGTTTTTTTTTGTGTAAATTATTATTTTATTCTGTGTCCAAGATGGCTGCCAGAAGGGAGAGTGTACGCTGGCGCGCTTTAGCTGCCGCTGCTCTCTCTTCATATTATGTTTTTGATTTTTGTCTTTGGATTGAATTCTGTCTTTAATTTGTGTACTGGTGATGTCTTTACTATTTATTTTATTCTGCTTACATGTTTTTACTCTATTTGCTAAATTCTGTAAGGTGTCCTTAAGACTCTTGAAAGGCGCCCATAAATAAAATGTATTATTATTATTAAGAACCCAAGATGGGAAAAAGATGATAGTGGTCTTCTTGAAGCTGATGGGGTCCTCAGAACAAATTAGTGAGAAGTTAAAAATGTCTGGGAATACAGTGCCTCTGCCAGCTAAGTGGTACAGTCCTGAGGACATGGCCAGGGAATCCATCTGGGTCAGTTGCTTTCCATGGATTCACTCGCAGGAAAGGCGATCGTTTATCAGCACAGCAACCATTGGTATATGGACACCCAAGATTGACAGAGCAGATGACATTCATCCACTGACCTTCTTTTCAAGATAGACACATCTAGACACAAAATGCTGGAGTAACTCAGCGGGACAGGCAGCATCTCTGGATAGAGTGAATAGGTGATGTTTTGGGTCAAGACGCTTATTCAGATGCAGTCCCACTGAATTACTCCAGCATTTTGTGCCTATCTTCGGAGTAAACCGGCATCTACAGTTCCTTCCTATGTGACCTTCTGTTCAAACTGGGTGTTGACTATCCATTTCCCTTGGCGATCATGTACCCCATTTTTAGACTAATCCCACTCTACCCATTTTATTCTTCCTGTGTTACATAGAATAGTGCAGCACAGGAACATGCCCTTCAGCCCACAATGATGGAAATATAATGCCAGGTTAAATTAATCTCCTCTGTTTAGTTTAGTTTAGTTTAGAGATACAGTTTGGAAACAGGCCCTTCGGCCCACCGAGTCTGCACTGAACAGTGATCCCCACACATTAACTACACACATCATAGCAATGTTACAAAATTTTGAGATTTTAAAAATCAAGTCTGCAATTTATCCCATCAGATAAAGCATAAAAAGAAGTTTAATTTGACACCTAATTTACTTTCATATCTCAAGTATTTAAAAGGTTATGGCCATGTTCATACTCGTAAATTAGCATCTTGTTCCCTATTGATTTTCTGTGGACATAACAAAAAAGCTGTGATCGTGGACAGTCAAAAGCCCATAACTTTCTTAAAAATTAAGAGAACTGAATGAAATGTTTAGTTAACATAGATTGAAGCATTCTGAAACAAATATAAATCAATCTTACTTGAATGACCTGAAATTAAAGCATATAATTAGTTAGTTACCCAATTGGAGCTAATTTCAAACTTCAATTACTAGATTTAAACATCTATCTATTTCGTAATAAATGATTAACATTTTTAAATAGCCTAAGTGTATAAATAATATTCACAAATAATTCACAATAAAACATGATTTTTAAATCTCATTTACATTAATTTATAGGCCAAATGGAAGGAATTTATGTTTAATTGCTGTAAATTAAAGTCAATGTAAATCAGCTTTCTAGTGGGTTCCTGTGAACGCGCTGGTTTAGAACGTTCACATTGCGCTAGATTTGTGCCCTCAAATGCCCAGAAAAATAATGCGGGATATAATGGGCCCAAAATGAGCTACTCGCAACATTAAACTTTGTATAACGGGATCTTAAGAAGCCCTTTTTAATGTAAAAATAAACAGCCTACCTTCCGTTGTCCCCTGTATGAGACCCTGCCGGTTGCCGGTGGTCGCGGGTTTAGAGGTTAATTTTTAACCTACTATAACAATTATATAAAGCCTTTAAAACTAAAAATCGATAAAGCAACAGAATTTTCCAGCGATTTTCCGTTAATAATTAACTAGGCTGAACATCCTTGATTGGAACAGCCTAGGGAAAATCGCGTTTTAAAACCCGCCCCCCTCTAAACAGCGCCAAAATCACGCACACGGACTGGGACAGATTTTCAGCAACACTTCAGGTAGGCTTTGCAACATACCTACATATCAGGGACAATTCACACCCACACCAAGCAAATTAACCTACATATTAGGAATGTGGGAGGAAACCGAAGATCTCGGAGAAAACTCACGCTAGTTACGAGGAGAACGTATAAACTCCGTACAGACAGCACCCGAGGTCTGGATCAAAGCTGGGTCTCTGTCCCTGCAAGTGCTGTAAGGCAGCAACTCTACCGCTACACCACTGTGCCGCCGCTGCCTGCATGTTATCCACACCCTTATACCCAGTGCATCCATGTGCAATCTAAAGGCCTCTTAAATGCAACTATCATAACTGCCTCTGCCTCTACCTCTACCCCTGGCAGTGCTTTCCAAGCACCCACCACTCTCTGGGTAAAATGTCCTCCTTTAAACTTTGCTCCGCTCCCCTTAAAGCTGTGGCTTCTGTTATGCTACATGTCCATCCTTGGAAAAAGTTTATCCTTTGATTACAGATTCTAGTAGGGCAAATGTTACCTTGACGTTAAATGGTAAAGCTGGGGCAGGATCAAGCCACAGAAGGTCAGGGGTTAGCCCTCGGTGGTTTTTGGGAAGATCTAATTTCATTCAGTCCATGCAATGATTATCAGTACTAAATAATTAAATTTCTAGCCCTGAAACATTAATTCTGTTTTCGCAAATGCTGCCATACCTGCTGAATATCTCCAGCTTTTGCAGTTCTTTTGGCTTTTTAAATTTCTGTCCATTATTCTAACTTTGCCTTTAACTCATAAAAACATAGAAAATAGGTGCAGGAGAGTCCATTCAGCCCTTCAAGCCAGCACCGCCATTCAATATGACCATGGCTGATCATCCAGAATCAGTACCCCGTTTCTGCTTCTCCCCATATCCCTTGATTCTGTTAGCCCTAAGAGCTATATCTAACTCTCGCTTGAATACATCCAGTGAATTGGCCTCCACTGCCTTCTGTGGCAGAGAATTCCACAGATTCACAACTCTCTGGTTGAAAATCTGTTTCTCAGTCCTAAATGGCCTGCCCCTTATACAGGTAGGCCTGATTTGGTGTCCCGTGAGATCTAAATACATTTCCTTGTTTTATCCAGACCATGGGAACAGTATTATTTAACAAGATTTGCTACCATCCTTAATTTCTGCACCTGAGGTAATATTTAAGCAATTCTGCCATGGGTATGAAAAATTTGGAGACACAAGAGACTTGAGATGCCGGAATCTTGACCAGAACTAACTGTTGAGCCTTCCCAAGGCGTTGTGGGCATAACTCAATGAAACTCCAGTGAAGGGAGATGCCCGCTGGATAACCCCAATGATATACTTGCATCTACACAGTCAGTTTCTTTATGTGCTTGTTAACATGTAGGTATCTGATTATTGCATATAGAATAACTTAGCTTAAGTTTGCAAAATCAGTTTTGATAGTACTTTGGCTGTGGGCTTGGTTTTTTTGGTTGAGCGTTTATCCTGGTTTCACAGCGAGGGAAGCCAAATTTCTCACTCCCAAATAAGGGACAAAAGGTCAAAATAAAGGACAATTTGTGGACTGACGGCCGTGGCTGGGTGAATGATGAGTTGGCCCGGGTGCTGGACTGCACAAAAAGCCCAGCCGGCGGGCCAGCTGAGGTGTTTTGGTCTGCACAACATCCAGCACCCCATCCAGCTCATGAACCAATGATCGGCCGGCCATGAGAAGGAGGGGTGGTGGTGTCGGCGGTAAGCGAAGGTCCGGAGGTCGGACAACTGACCGTGCAGCCGACCAACGGGGCCACGGGAGAGGCGCTGCTGCTGCTGCTGCACTCCATGGGCTGCACTACATCGGGACGGGTGAAGCGCTCAGACCCGACAGTCCCGTCGACCCGAGAAGTAGCAGTCAAATACGGGACAAAGGCGTTCCTATACGGGACAACCCAATTTAACCCAATATACGCGATATCCCGGCTAATACAGGACAGTTGGCAACCCTAGTTACAGCACAAGTCCTTTGTGTTTTAAATATAATTTAAGCAATTCTACCAAGGTATGAAAGATCTGGGGGGACAAAAGACTTCAGATGCCAGATTTTTGAACTGAAAAACTTTCCAAAGATTGCAGCCTTCGATCCATCTCCCCTTCAAGCAGCTGCAACTATCCCTTTCGTCAAACCACCCTTCGGATGTCCCAATTTCCAACCATTAGCTACGGAAGCTCACCAACTTCATTTAAATTAGGCCCAGCCACAGGGATGGCTCTGTAAAACAAAAGGCATGTGGAACACAAAGGTCCAAATCAGTTAATGGTAATCTCCTGTTATAATATCTGAAGCTCAGTAGCCTACAGTATGTAGTTTAGAAAATTGAAATTTTAATGTCCCTCAGCAGGCTCCAGTACTCACATAGGATCACTGAACTAAATTGGGTGCCAGTGCTTAGGCTGTGTGGACAAAAACAATAAAAGCTTGACCAAAGTGTAAGGTTTCTCTTGTGGTTGGATAACTCACCAAGCAGCACATATGGGGACTGACGAAACAAATCTTCCGTCTGGCTGAGAATTTCAAGTATAGGCTGCAACTGGATCCCAGCATTTTATCAGGATACATCATCACAGCTCGGTTTGGGAACAGCTCCATCTGAGACCGCAACGAATTACAGCGAATTGTGGACGCAGCCCAGACCATCACACAAACCAACCTCCTTTCCATTGATGCTTTTCATACCTCACGCTGCCTCGGCAAGACCAGCAGCATAATCCAGGAAGAGTTGCACCCCAGCCACTCCCTATTCTCCCCTCTCCAATCAGGCAAAAGGAAAAGAAGTGTGAAAACGCACACCTTCAGATTCACGGACAGTTTCTTCCCAGCAGTTATCAGGCAACTAAATCATCTTAGCACAACCAGAGAGCAGTGCTGATCTACTATCTACCTTTTTGGTGACCCTCGGATTTTCTTGATCGGACTTTGGTGGCTTTACCTTGCACTAAGCATTATTCCCTTATCATGTATCTATACACTGTAAATGGATCGATTGTAATCATGTATTGTCTTTCTGCTGACTGGTTCGCATGCAACAAAAGCTTTTCACTGTACCTCGCTACACGTGACAATAAAATAAACTGTATTGTGGATCCATTTTGTTTAATAGAATTGTGATGGATCGGATATTGTGTATGTTCTGAATGATTTGGTCTCAGTTGAATTTTGATATTTACTTGAAAAGGGCCACCTACTAAACCATGAGATTGTGTCAGTCTCTCCCCGAGTACAGTCAGACAATATTATAAACTGGATAAGAAAAACTGCCTGATTGAACAGAATATTCTTGGAGATTGTCTCCTTCTTAACAGTAAATATTTGCAAAGCATTTAATATGTTTTATCATATAATGAGCACATTAAAATTGTATGAGTACATCACCAGCTTGTTCTCAGTTATATGATTATACAAATAAATATAGCCTAAACCTACCCTAAGGCAAAGCTCTTTTTTTCCCTGTGCAAAATGGTTTCCTATTTGATTATCTATGCTTCTCATTATAGTGGGTTGCTTTTGCTTCAGTGTGTTACATTAGAGTATAATTGAAAAAATACAACTTTCTGTTGTGTTAAGTGGGCATTGGTTAATGTTTCCTCATTCTGCAGCTATTACTTTGCCATTGTTTATATTTACCAATTATAAGGTGGAATTGAGAAAGTGTGGGAAGGAACTGCAGATGCTTGTTTACATTGAAGCTAGACACAAAATAGCAATGTTACAAATTTTTCAGATTTTAAAAATCAAGTCTGCAATTTATCCCATCAAATAAAGGATCAAAGAAGTTTAATTTGACATCTAATTCACTTTCATCTCTTCAGTATTAAAAAAGTTATGGACATTTTCATACTCGGAAACTAGCATCTTGTTCCCTATTGCTTTTCCATTGACTTAACACAAAAGCTGTGATCAAGGACTGTCAAAAGCCCATAACTTTCTTAAAAAATTAAGAGAACTTAATGACATTTTCAGTTATTATAGATTGAAGCATTCTGAAACAAATATGAGAAAATCTTACTTGGATGAGCTGAAATTAAAGCATATAATTAGTTATTTACCCAATTATAGCTAATTACAAAATTCAATTACTAGATCTAAGCATCTATCCATTTCTTAAGAAAAGGTTAACATTTTTAAAAAGCCTAAGTGTCCAAATAACATTCACACAAGAATTCACAATATAACATGATTTTTAAATCTAATTGTCATGAATTTATAGGCCAAATGGAAGGAATTTAGTGTTTAATTCATGTAAATTAATGGCCATTTTAATCATCTTGCGAGTGGGATTTTGTGGAACGCGCTGGTTTGGAACGTTGCGGTTGCAGTGAATTTAAACCCCATATCGGCAGGAAAAATACAGCTGGTTCGTATATTTACATAATGACATTTTCTCAACTTGAAATTTTGATTAAAGGCATCCTAAGAAGCAAGTTTATATGAAAAAATAAACGGCATACCTTGCCTTGTCCCCTATGTGAGATCCGTCCCGTTGTCGGCGTTGACGGCATTCATAAATGATCCAGCGCTAATTTTAATAAACGTAATAAAACGGCAGTCGAAGCGATTTTTCTTTAGCAACTAAACAGCCTGACAGAGATCGATTTGAATAGGCTGCAGAAAAAGCGCATTTTAAACCCGCCCCCCTCTCAAAGGCGCCAAAGTCGCGCACACGGGCAGTGACAGAACTGCAGGGCCGCTGAAGGTTAGTTTTGTAACATACCTACACAAAATGTTGCAGTAACTCAGCAGGACAGAAAGGATCACCCATTCCATTTCTCCAGAGATGCTGCCTGGTGCGCTGAGTTAATCCAGCATTTTGTGTCTCTGGCGAATGTGTACTGTGTTCTTTGATTTAGTTTAGTTTTTAGTTTTAGAGATACAGTGTTGAAACAGGCCCTTCGGCCCACCAAGTCAGTACCGACCATCGAACCCGGCACATTAATACTATCCTACATGCACTAGGGACAATTTACACATACACAAAGCCGATTAACCGACAAACACCTACAGAGCGGAAACAGGCCCTTCGACCAAACGGGGCCGCGCTGACCAGCGATCCCCATATATAAACACTATCTTACACACATTAGGGACAATTTTTACATTTACCAAGTCAATTTCCCTACATACCTATACGTCTTAAGAGTGTGGGACGAAACCAAAGATCTCGGAGAAAACTCACGCAGGTCACAGGGAGAACGTACAAACTCCGTACTGACAAGCATCCGTAGGCGGGATCGAACTGGGTCTCTGGCACAGCAAGCGCTGTAAGGCAGCAACTCTATCGCTGTGCCACTGTGGCTGCCCAATCTTTCATATTCCTGTGCATTCATTAGTGCTTCCGTCTTCTTCAACCTATCAAACTCTCAGTGTCAGTATTAGCAAAATATCAAATGAGTAAAGCAAACAATGATTCTTCCACTAAATGGCATAATGAAATGCAATGGTGAACCAATGTATATTTGCCATTCTCTTCAATGTTTATAAGTATAATTCTCTTTCTGTCATGTTCAATATTATCATTATGCATAGAGAGCAGTCCTGAACTATTATCTATCTTATTGGGGACCATCGGATACCCTTGATTGGCCTTTACTGGTTTTACCTTGCACTAAATATTATTCCTTTCTCATGTAAATGTAGACTGCGTATGGCTCAATTATAATTTTACTTCGGAGTCACGTGAGTGGACCTTCATTTTCTCAATGTGCCTGCCATTACTGGGGGGTACATTGAGCAGGGTATTTAAACCCAAAAACCTATAATTGCAAAAAATGATGATACTTCTGACGTCGGCTATCACTTCACATGCTCATTCCATACACAGGGTTGACATGCCAAACCACCCTGGTTCTACTGTGCAACACAGTATGTGATTGGCAACCTCTGGAAGGAGGTCATAAGACCTGCCCTCAACCTCCAAAATTTGCAGGACTGTGTAGAACGCCGGCCTCAGAACCACAGATCCTGCTATTTGGCAAATAATTACCAAATCAAGCCTAAAATCTGGACAAAGAATCCAAGGCATTTGGCCTCATGAGGGCAGGACCTGGAATGAGCAAACCACGCAAAACCCAGATGGCAGTACCTCTACGCATCCACCAGTAGGCGTCTACTTCATGGTACTGGTGAAAGCTTGGGGCCCGCATACCATCCCCGCAAGTCTTTCGGGACAAGAACCAGAGCGTGCCCCATGGAAAATGTGCCACCCCCCAACAGCACCACCCCGACAGACAAGGAACCAGAAACCGAAGAAATGAACACACCACCAAACAACAGTGGAGGTAAGTTGGTCTGGTTCCTACCATCACATAAAAGATGAGGGGATTGTGCTAACAGGGTGGGAAACTACACCTGTTTTGGGAAGCATGAAGAACTATCACACTTGGTAGTTATATACCAAAAAGTATTCAAGCATAAAAATTGAATTTAAGAAAAACCTGCTACCAGTTCAGCATACACCCTAAAGGGGTTTATCCTCTCACTAAAAAGAAAACATGAGGGACAGGCTGAACTGGAAAAGTTATATACAAATGGAAGTCTAAATATGAACCTTTGGAATTCGTATTAAATTTACTAAAAAAGATGGTGAATGTCGCACCATCATTGACTTAACCACATTGAATACTTTTGTCAGGTATACATACTTTAATGGAAAACATTTGTAACTGCCAAACAATGGATTTCCTAAGGATACTTTATGGTAGGCATTTACTTAAAAGATGCATACTGTTCAGTACCCATTCATAAAGATCATCGGAGATACCTAAACATTTACCTAGATGGGGTAACTATGGCAGTACAAATTATTGACTAATGGGCTAATGTGAGCCAACACTGTTTCCAAGATATTTTAACCAGCCCTGACACTATTAAGGAAACATATTGTCATGGCATATCTCGATGATATTTAACAATAGACAAAACCATGGAATTAGCTCATTCAACAGCATTAGGTACTAAAAACCTATTTAACCTTGGGCTTTGTCATACATCCAGATAAATCTACATTGACACCATCCACAACTATGGACTGTCTGGTATTCAATTAACTCAGTCCACATGTCTATAATGTTGCCAAAAGAAAAGTCAGCATAATTGGCACAAACCTGTAACAAATTAATGGTTAACAATCAACCAACCATTCGACAAAGTGGCAAGAGTAATTGGGAAATTAGTATCACCATTATCAGCTACTTAGAGCAAAGATGCTAGCGTTTTAAACAACATACAAGTCACTTTGACTGAACCATGAAATTGCCTATTTTCAGACCTATAATAATGGAAAAAGAACATTTGGCATAGTTCCAGTCCCATCATTTATCAATAACCCATATCCAGAACAGATGGTAAATGGACTAATCTAGAGTCATCACTACTACAGACACTGGACATAAAACCTAGTTGGAAATGTTGGGTGTGTTCTATGGGTTAAAAACATATTGTTCAAAAGTGCACCATTTTGCATGTTCGTTTACAATTTGACAACATCACAGTGGTGGCCTATACTAACCACATGGGCGGGATAAAATCGATATCATGTGACAATTTGATCAACACAATCTGATAATGGTGTGTCGACAAACATATTTGTCTATCAGCAACTTACCTACCAGGTAAGCTAAATACTGTGGCAGACATGTTAAACCCCAATGTATTTTCTGAAATTACAAAGCAATATGGAACACCAGATATCGATTTATTTGCATCCCGACTGAATCACCACGTACCGATGTATGTCGCTTGGGAACCAGACCTTGAGGCAGCGGCGATGGATACATTCTCGCTGAATTGGGGGGGGAACTAATCTCTATGTTTCCCCCCCTTTCTGCCTCATCAGTCAGGTACTACACAAAATACAGATTAACTTTGCTTCGGACTTTTTGGTAGTACCCGACTGGCCTACACAGCCATGGTTCCCAGTGGTCCTTGACAGGGCCATTGAAACCCATGACAATTTCCAGCGGATCAGATCTACTGATCCATCCTGTATCAGGCGAAAGTCACCCATGCCATGACAGAATAAGCCTACTGAGTTGCAGATTCCAAAAAGACCTTTTGCTGGACCTGGGATTGTCAAATAGGACCATGAACACGATGACAGCATCTCACCAACTTCCACCAAGAAACAATATCCTCCAGTATAAGAAAATGGGAAACATACTGCTCGAGAACAGAGACAACCTACTAATCAACCACCATATCTATGTACCGGAGTTTCTGGCCAGCCTTCACCACGATTAAGGTCTGAACTATAGCACTATCAAATGTGCTAGAAGTGCACTGTCAGCCTATCTAAGACAGGCACCAAGGGAAACAGGCCATAGGGTGGCCAAATTAATGAGAGGTACCTTCTATTTAAAACCCCATAGACCTAGATATACCTAGATCTGGGATGTCAGCATTGGCCTGACATACCTAAGGGATGGCCACCAGCCAGATCACTTACTCTGAAAACAGCTACCCTGTATATGGCCATGCTGATGACTTAGTCTCAGCATAAGGGTCCAGCCCTTTTAACTACTCAGACTGGACAATATGGTCGTAACATCAGACCAAATAACATTCACCATTCAGGAACTGGTAAAACAGAGTAGACCAGGAACTTCAGGACTCATTATGGAATTCCGGGCGTACCCACCTGACCACCGTTATGTGTCATGACTCACCTTCTACAATATATCGACACAACCTAAAATTCCCGAGAGAGGCAAGAAGCAATGGGTCAGCCAATAAAAAAGCCACTGGGTCAGGGTACCGAGTCAAACCATCTCTAGATGGCTCAAACATGTATTGGGAGCTGCTGGAGTGGATACCGATATTTACACATCTCACTCCATCAGAGCAGCATCCACGCCGGCGGCTAACAGTATGGATGTGCCATTGGACCTATGCTGGTAACAGTGGGGTGGTCCATGGAAATAACTTTTCAAACGTTCTACATCAAGCCATTATAAAACCTGTTTTCACTTGCAGAGAGAATTTTAGACGCTGCAAAAAATATATAATTTAAGTTCTCATTTAATCTTACTATCTTGTATCGTCTTTCTGTTGACTGGATAACACACAACAAAAGCTTTTCACTGTACATCAGTACATGTGACAATAAAACTAAACTGACACATTTAGACCTATATTTTTATGTACTGTTTGTGTGGGGGTAGTAATGGTGGTAATGGTATTGGTGGGGCAGGATGGGAGTGCAGCAGGGAGATGTGGAAGGGGGTTGAGAAGTGGAGAGAAGAACGCTGACTGGCTAAACCTTTAATGGCAATTATAACTATTCATCAGACAAGATCATAACTGTACTGACAACCAAACTGCCACAAATATATTTAAGTTCATAAACAAATCAAAGGAATTGCAGATGCTGGTTTAAACCCAACTCTGTCCAGGGACCCCAACAGTACTTTCAGGTTAGGACGAGGTTCACCTGCACCTTCCTCAACCTCATCTACTGCATCTGTTGTTATGATGTGGACTCTTATACATCAGCTAGACCAAACATAGAATGACTGATTGTTTCAGTGAACACCTTCGCTTAGTCCGCCTGGACCTACCTGATCTTCCCCTTGCCAAACACTTTAATTTCCCTTCCCAATCCCACACTGACCTTTCTGTCCTGGGCCTCCTCTTTTGGCAGAGTCAGCAAGTTGGAAAAACAGCATCTCATATTCCGCTCGAGCAGCTTACAACCCAGTGGTATGAATATTGATTTCACTAACTTCAAGTAACCCCTACATTCCCTCTCTCTTCATCCCTCCCCCACCCAAGTCGCACCAGCTTCTCGTTCTCACCTAGCAAAGAGCTAACAATGGCCTGTTTCCTTTATCATCATTCCTTTTTTGCATAGCTTTCATTCATCTATATTACTAAAAGTCCGATCTTGACCACTTCCTGTTGTTCTGTATATTGATTTTAGAAAAAATGCTGCCACTTACGGCTGTGATTTTTGGCCATCTTACTCAGAGTCCCCCTCCGCTGCACAGGACAAGAGGATTTTTCCCATCGATGAAAAATAAAAGAGTTATTAGTGTCTAAAAAATGTTGAGATTCTCTCTGCTGAAGGCCACACCCTTTCCGGAGGGACTATAAAACCTGGAAGTGTGGAGGTGCCTCAGTTCTCTGCAAGATTGGGGAGCGAGGGGTCGCAACTCTCAGTCTGAGCTGTGAATAACACTGAACGCATGTCTACTAAACTGTGATCGGTTTTGCTGACCTGTCAGTGCCCTTAATGTGGTTTGAAAATGTAGTTTGAAAATGCAAAAGTGCTAAAGCTGTGTTGCCTTTGGTTTTGAAAGTGAAGCAAGCTGTGTTGCTTTTGGTTTTGAAAGTGCTAAAACAAGCTGCGTTGCCACTGGTTTTGAAAGTGTTAAAATAAGCTGCCTTGCCTTTGGTTTTGAAAGTGCTTAAGCAAGCTGCCTTGCCTTTGGTTTTGAAAGTTCTAAAGCGAGCTGCCTTGACATTGGTTTTGAAAGTGCTAAAGCGAGCTGCCTTGCCTTTGGTTTTGAGTGTGCACAAGCAAGCTGCCTTGCCTTTGGTTTTGAAAGTGCAAAAGCAAGCTGCCTTGCCTTTGGTTTTGAAAGTGCTAAAGCGAGCTGCATTGCCTTTGGTTTTGAAAGTTCTAAAGTGAGCTGCCTTGCCTTTGGTTTTGAGTGTGCACAAGCAAGCTGCCTTGCCTTTGGTTTTGAAAGTGATAAAGCAAGCTGCCTTGCCTCTGGTTTTGAAAGTGATAAAGCAAGCTGTCTTGCCTCATTAGACCTACCTTGCCTCATTAGAGCTGCCTTGCCTAATTAGAGCTGCCTTGCCTAATTAGAGCTGTGATTTTTGGCCATCTTACTCAGTCCCCCTCCGCTCATCAGTTGCCGAGGATTTGTCCCATCGATGAAAAATAAAAGAGTTATTAGTGTTTTAAAAATGTTGAGATTATCTCTCCTGTCAATCACGCCATGAAGGACACACCCTTTCTGGTGGGAGGGGGGAGGGACTATAAAAAACGGAAGTGTGGGCATGGCTCTGTCTCTGAAAGATTGGGGAAGGAGAGGTCACGACTCGCTGTCTTTAGTGGCCTTGCACCCTGCTTGAATTGGTATGAAACTGCACTTGAATTTGATGCCCTTGCACCCTGCTTGAAATGGAATTTCAAGGAATAGCCGTGAGTCAACTGAAAGCCCACCAGCCATGAGTGAGCTGCCAACACAACAGGCTTAAGTGACTGAGCCGCCAGCCAAGTATCCATTTGGCCCACAATGTTCATACTCACTCTCTAGAAACCAGTGTCTTCAGCGCACAACACCCATACTAACGCTGCAGAAAGCCCCCCCCCCCCCCCCCCCCCCCTCCACTGGCCACCAATATTGGAATTGGTGGAGAGATGGAATATTGCATTGGGGGACCAGCCCTCCTGTGTGATGCTAGGACCCAACGGGTCCCACTTTGTCTAGTTTGTTCTATATCTCCCTACATCACCGTCTTTATCTCTCGTTTCCCTTTCCCCCGATCCTCGGCCTGAAGAAGCGTCTCGCCCTCACCCACGGCCTCACTACGGGACCTGAACGTGTGGCTGAGGAGCTGGTGCACGGGGCAAGGATTTAGATTCTTAGATCACTGGGATCTGTTTTGGAGTAAGGGGGAACTGTACAAAAGGGACGGATTGCATCTTAACAGGTGTGGGACCAGCATTCTGGCAGGCAGGTTTTCCACTGCTACACGGGTGGTTTTAAACTGAATAAGGGGGATGGGGTGTCAAATGGGATAGTCGAGGATGGAGTTAAAGGGAAAGGGTTTCTTAAATGTGTGACCGTAGAGACAGAGGGGTGTAAAATGAGGGTAGAAGCAATAGGTAGCAAGGTGAAAAGTAAAAGTGGCAGGCAGACAAATCTAGGGCCAAAATCAAAAAGGGCCACTTTTCAACATAATTGTATAAGGGGTAAGAGTGTTGTAAAATCAAGCCTGAAGGCTTTGTGTCTCAATGCAAGGAGCATTTGTAATCAGGTGGATGAGTTGAATGTGCAGATAGCTATTAATGACTATGATATAGTTGGGATAGACATGGCTCCAGGGTGACCAAGGCTGGGAGCTGAACATCCAGGGATATTCAATATTCAGGAGGGATAGACAGAAAGGAAAAGGAGGTGGGGAAGCGTTGCTGGTTAGAGAGGAGATTAACATAATAGAAAGGAAGGACATTAGCTTGGAGAATGTGGAATCGATATGAGTAGAGCTTCGAAACACTAAGGGGCAGAAAACGCTAGTGGGAGTTGTGTACAGGCCACCTAACAGTAGTAGTGGAGTTGGGGATGGCATCAAGCAGGAAATTAGAAAAGCGTGCAACAAAGGTAAAACAGTTATAATGGGTGACTTCAATCCTCATATAGATTGGGTGAATCAAATTGGCAGGGATGCTGAGGAAGAGGATTTCTTGGAATGTATGCAGGATAGTATGCAGGATCAACATGGATTTGTGCCTGGAAGGTCTTGTTTAACTAATCTTGAATTTTTTGAAGATGTTACTCGGGAAATTGATGAGGGTAACGCAGTGGATGTTGTGTATATGGACTTCAGTAAGGCCTTTGACAAGGTTCCTCATGGAAGGTTGGTTAAGAAGGTTCAATGGTTGGGTATTAATGGTGGAGTAGCAAGATGGATTCAACAGTGGCTGAATGGGAGATGCCAGAGAGTAATGGTGGATGGTTGTTTGTCAGGTTGGAGGCCAGTGACGAGTGGGGTGCCACAGGGATCTGTGTTGGGTCCACTGTTGTTTGTCATGTACATCAATGATCTGGATGATGGTGTGGTAAATTGGATTAGTAAGTATGCAGATGATACTAAGATAGGTGGGGTTGCGGGTAATGAAGTAGAGTTTCAAAGTCTACAGAGAGATTTATGCCAGTTGGAAGAGTGGGCTGAAAGATGGCAGATGGAGTTTAATGCTGATAAGTGTGAGGTGTTACATCTTGGCAGGACAAATCAAAATAGGACGTACATGGTAAATGGTAGGGAATTGAAGAATGTAGGTGAACAGAGGGATCTGGGAATAACTGTGCACAGTTCCCTGAAAGTGGAATCTCATGTAGATAGGGTAGTAAAGAAAGCTTTTGGTGTGCTGGCCTTTATAAATCAGAGCATTGAGTATAGAAGTTGGGATGTAATGTTAAAATTGTACAAGGCATTGGTGAGGCCAATTCCGGAGTATGGTGTACAATTTTGGTCACCTAATTATAGGAAGGATGTCAACAAAATAGAGAGAGTACAGAGGAGATTTACTAGAATGTTGCCTGGGTTTCAGCAACTAAGTTACAGAGAAAGGTTGAACAAGTTAGGGCTTTATTCTTTGGAGCGCAGAAGGTTAAGGGGGGACTTGATAGAGGTTTTTAAAATGATGAGAGGGATAGACAGAGTTGACGTGGAAAAGCTTTTCCCACTGAGAGTAGGGAAGATTCAAACAAGGGGACATGACATGAGAATTAAGGGACTGAAGTTTAGGGGTAACATGAGGGGGAACTTCTTTACTCAGAGAGTGATAGCTGTGTGGAATGAGCTTCCAGTGAAGGTGGTGGAGGCAGGTTCGTTTTTATCATTTAAAAATAAATTGGATAGTTATATGGATGGGAAGGGAATGGAGGGTTATGGTCTGAGCGCAGGTATATGGGACTAGGGGAGATTATGTGTTCGGCACGAACTAGAAGGGTCGAGATGGCCTGTTTCCGTGCTGTAATTGTTATATGGTTATATGGTTATATGGTTATATGGTTATAGTTTTCGAAACCAACATGTGGAGGATCCAACGAGAGAGCAGGCTATTCTAGATTGGGTATAGAGTAATGAGGAAGGGTTAGTTAGCAGTCTTGTTGTGCGTGGCCCCTTGGGCAAGAGTGACCATAATATGGTTGAGTTCTTCATTAGGTTGGAGAGTGACATTGTTAATTCAGAAACAAGGGTCCTGAACTTAAAGAAAAGTAAGTTTGAAGGTATGAGACGTGAATTGGCCAAGATAGACTGGCAATTGATTCTTAAAGGTTTGATGGTGGATATGCAATGGAAGGCATTTAAAGACTGCATGGATGAGCTACAACAATTGTTCATCCCAGTTTGGCTAAAGAATAAATCAGGGAAGGTAGTGCATCCATGGATAACAACGGAAATCAAGGATAGTATCAAAACAAAAGATGAAGCGTACAAATTAGCCAGAAAAAGCAGCCTACCAGAGGACTGGGAGAAATTCAGAGTCCAGCAGAGGAGGACAAAAGGCTTAATTAGGAAAGTGAAAATAGATTATGAAAGAAAACTGGCAAGGAACATAAAAACTGACTGCAAAAGCTTTTATAGATATTTGAAGAGAAAAAGATTAGTTAAAACAAATGTAGGTCCATTGCAGTCAGAAACAGGTGAATTGATCATGGGGAACAAGGACATGGCAGACCAATTGCATAACTACTTTGGTTCTGTCTTCACTAAGGAAGACATAAATAATCTGCCGGAAATAGTAGGGGACCGGGGGTAAAATGAGATGGAGGAACTGAGTGAAATCCAGGTAAGCCGGAAGTGGTGTTGGGTAAATTGAATGGATTAAAGGTCGATAAATCCCCAGGGCCTTATAGGCTGCATCCCAGAGTACTTAAGGAAGTCCCCCAGAAATTGTGGATGCATTAGTGATCACTTTTAAAAACTCTTTGGATTCTGGAGTAGTTCCTGAGGATTGGAGGGTAGCTAATGTAACCCCACTTTTTAAAAAGGGAGGGAGAGAAAATGGGGACTTACAGACCAGTTAGTCTAACACCAGTAGTGGGGAAACTGCTAGAATCAGTTATTAAAGATGGGATAGCAGCACATTTGGAAAGTGGTGAAATCATTGGACAAAGTCAGCATGGATTTATGAAAGGTAAATCATGTCTGACGAATCTTATAGAATTTTTCGAGGATATAACTAGTAGAGTAGATAAGGGAGAACCAGTGGATGTGTTATATATGGACTTTCAGAAGGCTTTCGACAATGTCCCACATAAGAGATTAGTATACAAACTTAAAGCACACGGTATTGGGGATTCAGTATTGATGTGGATAGAGAACTGGCTGGCAGACAGGAAGCAAAGAGTAGGAGTAAACGGGCCCTTTTCACAATGGCAGGCAGTGACTAGTGGGGTACCGCAAGGCTCAGTGCTGGGACCCCAGCTATTTACAATATATATTAATGATCTGGATGAGGGAATTGAATGCAATATCTCCAGGTTTGCGGATGACACTAAGCTGGCGGGCAGTGTTAGCTGTGAAGAGGATGCTAGGATGTTGCAAGGTGACTTGGATAGGTTGAATGAGTGGGCAAATGCAATGCAGATGCAGTATAATGTGGATAAATGTGAGGTTATCCATTTTGGTGGCAAAAACAGGAAAGTAGACTATTATCTAAATGGTGGCCGATTAGGAAAAGGGGAGATGCAGCGAGACCTGGGTGTCATGGTGCACCAGTCATTGAAAGTGGGCATACAGGTGCAGCAGGCAGTGAAGAAAGCGAATGGTATGTTAGCATTCATAGGAAAAGGATTTGAGTATAGGTGCAGGGAGGTTCTACTGCAGTTGTACAGGGTCTTGGTGAGACCACACCTGGAGTATTGCGTACAGTTTTGGTCTCCTAATCTGAGGAAAGGCATTCTTGCCATAGAGGCAGTACAGAGAAGGTTCACCAGACCGATTCCTGGGATGTCAGGACTTTCATATGAAAAAAGACTGGATAGACTCGGCTAGAATTTAGAAGATTGAGGGGGGATCTTATAGAAACTTACAAAATTCTTAAGAGGTTCTTAATTCTTAAGGTTGGACAGGCTAGATGCAGGAAGATTGTTCCCGATGTTGGGGAAGTCCAGAACAAGAGGTCACAGTTTAAGGATAAGGGGGAAATCTTTTAGGGCCGAAATGAGGAAAACATTTTTTTCGCACAGAGTGGTGAATCTCTGGAATTCTCTGCCACAGAGGGTAGTTGAGGCCAGTTCATTGGCTATATTTAAGAGGGAGTTACATATGGCCCTTGTGGCTAAAGGGATCAGGAGGTATGGAGAGGCAGGTACAGCGTACTGAGTTGGATGATCAGCCATGATCATATTGAATGGCGGTGCAGGCTCGAAGGGCCGAATGGCCTACTCCTGCACCTATTTTCTCTGTCTATGTTCTATTCCTTCTCTCCAGAGATACTACCTGTCCTACAAATCTAAGGCTGCTATTATTTTTTTGCAATGCTAAGTAAAACCATTTCATCATTCAAAATCCCTTCTGTTATTTTCACTAAATCTCCCATTATCAGAAATATTGTCTTTCATTCTCATTCTGAAATATTCCCCAGTGAGTACATGGATTTTCTCTCTTTTAACATTAAAAATCACATTTAATAAATGGCAATTTAACTCAGTAACATTAATATTTCTACTTGAAAAATGCCCCTGTCTTATTATAAGCTATTATATTCTGAATGTTCTCACCCTGCAGATATGTCTCTGTGCTGTTGAGTTTGAAGATTAAATTGTTCATTTGAGCACTATGGTTCATTAATGTGACTTCAAGCTGATTGTTTCTTTCTTTGGTTCAGATAGATAGAGTATAATCTCTAAACTGCGCTTCGAATTTGGATTGCAGAAGTCCTGGCTACTGTCATAGCTCCAATTACTCATCGAAGAGTGATGCATGAAAAAAAATGCCTTTTCCAAACAGTGAACATTGAGCTGGTCTTACACTAACCACATTTAAAGTCAGATTGCATTTCTATTCCAAGTATCTCATTAAATTTTCAGAGGGTACAAACGTTTTCTTTTCTTAAAAACGTATGAGTTTTTGCATGTACAAATGTGAAACGTTTAACATTTCAATCAGGTCTACTGCATTCTACACGTGCCTTCACTGAGAGGATAAACAAGCAACCATTGGTCTTGCTTCTGCAAAAGACAATAATATCATTAATAATAATAATAATAATAATAATAATAATAATTTTATTTATAGAGCACTTTAAAAACAATCATAGTTGCAACAAAGTGCTGTACATCACTAATCATTGACAAAAAAGTTAATACACACCAATAACACCAATAGAAGGAAATGACATGTAAAATAAAGAAACATTAAAAACAATAAAAACAGTAGCAAAGTCTCAGGCATGGTCAAAAGCCAGGGAGTACAAATGTGTTTTAACACTGCTCTTGGCATCCTCACAAAGGAAGCAGGGTTAGCAGGATAGATAACATTTCTGTAGAGAAGGAATGGTTGATGTTTCGGATCAAGACCCGTCTTCAGACTGATGAAGGTCTGATGACAATGTGAAGAAGGGTCTTGACATAAACATCACCCTCGACACTTCTCGCCAGAGATGCTGCCTGTCCCACTGAGTTACTGCAGAATTTTTGTCAATCTTAGGTACAGTTATATAACGATATTTAAGAATTTGTCCGTTTGAGTAGTTACGCACACAAAATAACGTACAAATCACAAAGGCACAGGACATCAACAGATAGTCTGCTCTAATTGAAGGGAGTCCACCAGTTTTATCACAAAGTCTGGATTCAAAACCAATGCCACCCTTTTACGTACAATTATTCTCCACTTCTTTTGATTACTTTAAATGAACACCCCTGTTTTCGACTATGGAGTAGCAGTGAAGAAAGTGGTGAAGACATCTTCCAGCTCCTGGCCATGGACATCTCTGATGATCCGACTTGGAAGAGGCTTTTTAATGCAACTGAAAACAAAGCTCAACAATGCCTGAGGAGATTTTGTGTATCACTGAATATCCTATCAAACTGCTACAGGTGTGTGACGAAAAGCATGCTGCCTGGTTACAGCATTGGCTGGTTCACTGTTGACTGTGCCTGAACCCCACTGTCAGTGGATCATCAACTTCCTGACAGACAGGAAGCAGCATGTGGGGCTGGGAAAGCACATCTCGGACCCGCTGTCCCTCAGCATAGGAGAAACGCAAGGCTGCATACTCGCCCCTCTTCTTTACTCTCTCTACACCAATGACTGCACCTCCACAGACTTCTCTGTCTAGCTTATCAAGTTTGTGGATGACACAACCCTGATTGGATTGATCTAGGATGGAGAGGAATCTACCTACAGACAGGAAGTGACACAGCTGGCGTCCTGGTGCCATCACTACAACCTGGAGCTCAATGCTCTTAAGGCAGTGGAATTGATTGTAGATTTTAGGAGAGCTCCCCCTCCCCTCACCCCACTCACCATCAACAACACCACAGTCATATCTGTGGAGTAATTTAAGTTCCTTGGAACCATCATCTCCTGGGAACTTAAATGGAACCATCATCTCCTCGGATCTTAAATGAGGATGTACTTCCTGCAGCAGCTGAGGAAGCACAATCTGCCACAGGCAATGAAAGTCCAATTCTGCACAGCGATCATAAAGCCTGTCTTCACCTTTTCCATCATGGTCTGGTTTGGCTCATCAACCAAGCATGACATCCGGAAGCTGCAGCGAATCGTTCAATCAGCCGAGAAGATTGTTGGTTGCAACCTTCCCTCCATTGATGAACTGTACACTGCAAGCGGCCAAAAGTGAGCGGGTAAGATCATCTCTGACCCCTCTCACCCTGGCCACAAACTCTTTGAATCACTTTCCTCTGGAAGGCGACTCCTGATTGTCAAAGCCGCCAAAGCCAGACATAAAAAACAGCTTTTTTTCCCATTAGCAGTAGCTCTACTCAATAACCAAATGTCTATAGCCTCCTTTTGCTCTGGTATTTTATTTCATTCATGGCAGCTCTGTCACTCGGGCCTGGTGGGCTGGCAGCTCAGGCCAAACAACTCTTAGCATTTTCATTAAGGGCTAACAAATAATTTATTGCAAGTACACTGCACACTCACAGTTCAGTTGACTCACCGCTTAGAATCACAGTTGTGGACTCTCCCTCACAATCTTCCAGAGTGACTGACTGACTGACGTCTAGCATCCGGATATTTATAATCCTGCCCCCCCCCCCCCCCTTCCCCCTGGAAGGGGCCTTACCTCCATCATGGTGATTGACAGACCAATCAGCATGGTGGTTGACAGACCAATCAGCTGATGTCACAATTTTTTAAACATTCATCATTTTTTTACTTTCCAGAGATCTGAAAATATTTGGGGCTGCTGCAGCAGAGAAGGACTGTGAGTAAGATGGCCAAAAATCATAGCGATATAGGGTAGCGTTTTTTCTAAAATCAATATACAGTGCAGACAGGAAGTGGTCAAGATGAGACTATATGATACACACATATGTAAATACATATATATGTATATTTTTTAATATGTGTGGCTAGACACAAAATGCTGGAAGAACTCAGCGGGACAGACAGCATCTCTGGAGAGAAGCAATGGGCGACGTTTCTGATCAAGACCTTTCTTCAGACTGATGTCAGAGGAGTGGGCTGGACAGTGATAGAATGTAGTCAGAGACAGTAAGACTAGTGGGAGGACTGGGAAGGGGATGGAGAACGAAAACAAGAAAACATGATAAGTCAATATTCATACAGCTGGGGTGTAAACTGCCCAAGCGAAATATGAGGTGTTGTTCCACCAATTTGTGCTGGGCCTCACTCTGACAATGCAGGAGGCCCAGGGCAGAAAGGTCAGTGTGGGAATGCGAAAGGAACTGAAAGTGTTTGGCAACCAGGAGATCAGGTAGGTTGAGGCAGACTGAGTGGAGGTGTTCAGCGAAACGATCGCCGAACCTGCGCTTGGTCTCGCTGATGTACAGGAGTTAACACCTGGAAGATCAGATACAGTAGATGAGTTTGGAGGGCGTACAACTGAACCTCTGCCTCACCTGGAAAGACTGTTGGGGTCATTAGATTGAGTGGAGGGGGGAGGTAAAGGGACAGGTATGTGTGTGTGTCTGTGTGTGTGTATGTGTGTGTGTGTGTGTGTGTGTATGTGTGTGTGTGTGTGTGTGTGTGTGTATGTATGTGTGTGTGTGTGTCTGTGTGTGTGTGTATGTGTGTGTGCTGTGTGTGTGTGCGCGCGTGTGTGTGTGTGTGTGTGTGTGTGTGTGTGTGTGTGTGTGTGTGTGTGTGTGTGTGTGTGTGTGTGTGTGTGTGGTGTGTGTGTGTATACACACGTTAAACCTTTTTTCTTGTTTATTATATTGTTTACAGTGCACTATGTTTATGTATTCTGTTGTGCTGCTGCAAGTAAGAATGTCATTTTTCTATCTGGGACATATGACAATAAAACACTCATAACACTTGACAATATTCATCGCCCACAGTGCACCACAAAAAATAGATTATCTGGTCCCTTGGAGCATGAAGTTGGGAAATCGGTAATGAGAATTTGTTATTTTGGATTATATTTCCAGGAGTTACTAAAATCACCACAATAATCACAGGTAACCAAAGGATTAAAGGAAGTGGACAACATTAAACAAGTACCATTCATGGAGAAAAATATCCAAGACAAACTAACGGAGCCAGAGGGTAACAAGTTCTTTGGACATAATGACCTCCAGTCAAGGCTCTGAAAAGATGGATTGCTTACAATTCTCCAACATTTCCTGGATCTCAATCAGAACTTAAAAAAAGGAGAAAACAATTTGGGTTTAAGGTACAGAGACAATGAGAGTTGGATGATCAAGAGAAAGGAATATCTTTGTGTAAGAAGGAACTGCAGATGCTGGTTTACACCCAAGATAGATACAAAATGCTGGAGTAACTTAGTGGGACATGCAGCATCTCTGGAGAGAAGGAATGGGTGATGTCGAGACCAATACCTTTGATGGAGTTGCACCATGGTTACCATGATCCCAAGAGTCAGGGTTGTGCCAGGATGACCAAGGTTACCTGGCCTCACCATATCACAGATATTCCTTCTGTTCGATCCATTCTTCCCAACACTCTTTTGCATTTAAAACAATATAGTTTTGTTAACTTAATTTCTGGGAATTCTTTTTAATTAGACAATAGACAATAGACAATAGGTGCAGGAGGAGGCCATTTTTCCCTTCGAGCCAGCACCGCCATTCAATGTGATCATGGCTGATCATCCCCAATCAGTACCCCATTCCTGCTTTCTCCCCATATCCCCTGACTCAGCTATTTTTAAGAGCCCTATCTAGCTCTCTATTGAAAGCATCCAGAGAACATGCCTCCACCGCCCTCTGAGACAGAGAATTCCACAGACTCACCACTCTCTGTGAGAAAATGTGTTTCCTCGTCTCTGATCTAAATGGCTTACTCCTTATTCTTAAACTGTGGCCCCTGGTTCTGGACCCCCAAAATTGGGAACATGTTTCCTGCCTCTAGTGTGTCCAAACCCTTAACAATCTTATATGTTTCAATGAGATCTCCTCTCATCCTTCTAAACTCCAGAGTGTACAAGCTCAGCTGCTCCATTCCCTCAGCATATGACTGTCCCGCCACCCTGGGAATTAACCTTATAAACCTACGCTGCACACCCTCAATAGCAAGAATGTCCATCCTCAAATTAGGGGACCAAAACTGTACATAATACTCCAGGTGTGGTCTCACTAGTGCTCTGTACAACTGCAGAAGGACCTCTTTGCTCCTATATTCGATTCCTCTTGTTATAAAGGCCAACATGCCATTCGCTTTCTTCACTGCCTGCTGTACCTGCATGCTTACGTTCATAGACTGATGAACAAGGACCCCCAGATCCCGTTGTACTTCCCCTTTTCCCAACTTGACGCATTTAGATAGTAATCTGCCTTCCTGTTTTTGCTACCAAAGTGGATAACCTCACATTTATCCGCATTAAACTTAATCTGCCATGCATCTTCCCACTCCCCCAGCCTGTCCAAGTCACCCTGCATTCTCAGAGCATCCTCCTCACAGTTCACACTACCACCCAACTTTGTGTGATCTGCAAATTTGCTAATGTTACTTTGAATCCCTTCATCCAAATCATTGATGTATATTGTAAATAGCTGCAGTCCTAGCACCGAGCCTTGCGGTACCCCACTAGTCACTGCCTGCCATTCTGAAAGGGACCCGTTAATCCCCACTCTTTGTTTCCTGCCTGCCAACCACTTCTCTATCCATGTCAGCACTCTACCCCCAATACCATGTGCCCTAATTTTGCCCACTAATCTCCTATGTGGGACCTTATCAAATGCTTTCTGAAAGTCCAGGTACACTCCATCCACTGGCTCTCCCTTGTCCATTTTCCTAGTTAGATCTTCAAAAAATTCCAGAAGATTAGTCAACATACAGACAGCGCGATAACAGGCCTTTCAGCCAATCGAAACCGCATCGTCCAGCGATCCCCACACATTAACACTATCACTAGGGACAATTTTCATTTATACCAAGCCAATTAACCTACAAAGGTCTTTGGAGTGAGAAAGGAAACCAAAATTCTTGGAGAAAGCCTACACGGTCACGGGGAGAACGTACAAAATCTGTATGGATAGCCCCCGTTGTCGGGAACGAACCAGGGTCTCTGGCAGCAACTCTACCTCTGTGCCACTTTATCACCAGCAAATTGAATTGATATTTTGGCACCATTCACTGTTTTGTTGGAGGCCAGAACATGGTTTTTAGACATGTATTTGTGTTTAAAGCCATTATTCAAGTTAATATTACAGGCCCAGCAGAGTAAGTGGAATTACTTGTAAAGCAGAGACTCAAAGTTCTTTGAATTCTGCAACATTGTCGTCTGCTAACAATGAGGAATGGTGTCAGCATTCTTTACAGATTAATGTTGCCAACAGACCTTGTAAAATGTTGCTCATAAATTGTTGAAATGAATTATGTTCAATACAGATAGAAACATCATATCATTTAATATACAAAAGGGGTGACATTTTATTCCAAGAGCAGTGTAAAGTAGAAGTTAAATTGGCAATTTATTTTGTACATTATACACTATTCCCTATTCATTGAATGAGGGAATTATGATTATTTAAAGTTTTGATTTGTGCAATTCCTTATCTACTTACAAATTAAACAAAAAATTGCTTATCTTTCACTAACATTATTGCTTCCAATAAAATATCAAAATAATATATTCTATACTAGCTAACAATTCCAATGGTAGAATTCAACCAGGTGAAGACAATATTTTGTAGCAATTCACTAAAGCTCTTTTAACTTGAAAGGTGTATTTTAGATTTTAAAGTTTTAAATGTAGATGTAGAAATAAATTTAGTATGTTTCAGTGCATATCTATCTTACAAACTAAATGTGGCTGGATTTATTTAATAAATATATATAGTGACTTCTTCATCAGGAACTGTCTCGGGCGACATGGTGGCGCAGTGGTCGAGTTATAGCGCCAGAGACCCTGGTTCGATCCCGACTGTGGGTGCTGTCTGTTCGGAGTTTGTACGTTCTCCCTGTGACCTGCGTGGGTTTTCTCCGAGATCTTCGGTTTCCTCCCACACTCCAACAAGTACAGGTTTGTAGGATAATTGGCTTGGTGTGAGTGTACACTGCCCATAGTGTGTGTAGGATAGTGTTCATTTGCAGGGATTGCTGGTCGGTGTGGACTCGGTGGGCTGAAGGGCCTGTTTCCGTGCTGTATCTCTAAACAAAACTAATCTAAACTAAACTAATAGTTCTGCAAGAATCATGTATTGTCTGAGGGGAATGGGCATTTGGATTGTTAAAGTGAAACAGTGATGGATTGAGGATGTTCTCTTTAACTCCGAGGCCTGTCAGTTCACAGGACAGGAAATCAATCATTTTGCAGTACACAATTTATATATAATGTGAAGATAGGCACAAAAAAGTGGAGTAACTCAGTGGGACAGGCAGTATCTCCTGAGAGAAGGAATGGGTGACGTTGAGGGAACGAGATCCTTCTTCAGGTAATGTGAGTTAATGAACAGTGTCACTGCACACTGATCTCTCTGGACTCAGCTCAACTGAGAGGGCAGCATGGCAGGTGCAGCAGTAGAGCTGCTGCATTACAGCATCAGAGACCCGGGTTCGATCCTGACTATGGGTGCTGTCTGTACGGAATTTGTATGTTCTCCCCATGACCTGCGTGGCTTTTCCCTGAGACCTTTGGTTTCATCCGTACATGACGTTTCATGGCGTACAGGTGTGTAGGTTAATTGACTCGCTATCAAATGTAAAATTGTCCTTAATGTGTGTAAGGTCGTGTTAATGTGTGGAAATTGCTGGTCAACACGAACTAGGTGGGCCGACAGGCCTGATTCGTCGCTGTATCTCTAAATTAACCTGAACTAAACTGATGCATATAGGTCACATAATTACGTTAAAATCGTCATTCAGTGATCACAAAAAGGATGGATGGTGAATATAGCAATAAATCTGTGTTACACCATAGATTTGCAGGAAGATGTCAGTCCTTACCTGACATTGCCTTGCCAATTAGTTAGAGGATGAGAAGCAACAAGTAACTGAATGCTCAGTTGGTTTAAATAGAACTGTGGCTGCAGACCGATACACACATAGCATGATACTGTTAACCAGGGTGTTATAGGATGGTGATAGAGATTGGCTTCACTGAGGTATTTTCTTAGATATTGTCCTTAGTTCTGCTTCCATATTTCTAACTGGTCAAAGAGAATGCAAATCTTCCAGCAAAAGGAACCAAGATATATGAAATAGCATGATATTAAAAATATGTTTGGCTCATAATACATAATGGCTCTGACATCGGGGGGAGAGGGAAGTGCAGGGGAGAGATACGTTTTTTTTGCCTTCCATCACAGCGAGGTGGAGATGCGCTGTGATGGATGTCTGTGTAAATTGTGTTGTGTCTTGGGTCTTTTTTTTCTTGTATGTATGACTGCAGAAACAACATTTCACTTGAGCCTCTATGAAGTTCAAGTGACAAGTAAATTGTATTGTATTGTATTGTATTGTATTGTATAATATATTGAATGCATTGTGGGGCACATGTTGTCGACCTCCCCGTGGTGAGCCCTGTCAACTGACCTCAATCAGGCGAACGACAACAAACGGAGTCAGCAGCAGCGCCGCAGCTTGGCGCCAACACGGAGCTTGCGCCCTTTATTAGGGCGGGCACCCACCGATGTCGAACCGGATGGCATCACCCTGCTGCAGTCTTCTGCTGCCTCGAATGCAAGAAGAAGAAGAAATGTTGCTAAGAAGAAGCATTGTTACCCTGACAGAGGTACAGTTAAGGGAGAGTTAACCCATACAGGTCCAAGATACTGCTCTCCGTGACGAACTAGGAAATCTGGTTTTGCTAAAGAATGCACAGATATAACTTGGGCATGTCCCAAATCACTTCACAGCCCAAGTCAAGAGCGTTTAATTGTCATATGTTCCAAAACGGAACAATGAAATTTCTTCGGTAAACTTACTTTCCCCCTCTGCTTTGGGGATGGAGCCCTTACCTATTTCTCTCCTAAGTCGTGTCCTTCTGCATTCACTCCCCTGTCCACAGGCAGAACAAGGGTAATGTTCTCCTGTTTCTCCTCTTTCACATAACAGGCTCCACGTCCAACACATTATCTTCTAAATTTTAGTGTGTGCTAACCAGTCAGCAGAAAGACAATATATGATTACAATCGAGCCATTCAATGCACAGTGCAGTTACATTGCTGCACATTTACAGTACAGTACAATGTCATAACGTTTAGTGCAAGGCTAAGCCTGATCAAGGAAAGTCCGCGTGTCACCAAAAAGCTAGAAAGTAGTTCAGCAACGAGTTCTCTGGAACCACAGGAGATAGACAACAGACAATAGACAATAGACAATGGAGTAGGCTATTTGGCCCTCCGAGCCAGCACCACCATTCACTGTGATCATGGCTGATCAACAGATGTAACCTGTCCCTACACATCCTCTCTTACTTCCATCCAGGAATCCTTAGTTAGTATCCCTGATAATCGTTTCTTTTGCTTTCACTGCTTTAGATCGGCGACTATTTCGCCAAATGCTCTATGAACCAAAACTTCTGTTTGCAAATTCCCCTTTTCATTGTCAAACTGACCTCTCCATTCTTGGCCACCTCTATTGCCTTGATTGCAAATGCAAACTGGAAGAACAGCACCTCATAACCTCATATTCTGCTACAGCCCAACAGTATCAACATTGAACTCTCCAATTTCAAGTATATGCACTCCACTATGCCCCCTCTGTTTCTCCCACCAAGATACAGGCACATTTCCCCACCATGTCCCAAACTGCTCCTTTCCCCTCCTATGTAAGCTCATACTCATCCCGGACTCCCATTATTCCTTTTTATCTCCCCCTTCACCCCATCCAATTCCATCCATATCCCTGCCCCCAGCTTCACATCTCCTCTTCTGTCCTTATTTGATACCCCTTTGTCTCCTTTTCACATCAAGCATTTGCCACTTCATCCCCCCCCCCCCCCCCCCCATCACCTATATCCACATCACATCAGGCTATGCATTACCCCTCCCCTTTCTTTTCCAGTTTTCTCCCCTGAATCCAGTAGTCCAAAGAAGAATCCCAACCTGAAACATCATCTGTCCATTCCCCCCACAGATGCTGCCTGACCCACTGAGTTCCTCCAGTACTTTTGTTTGTCTGAAGAAGGGTCTCGAGATGAAACGTCACCCAATCCTTTGCTCCACAAATGCTGCCTGCCCCGCTGAGTTACTCCAGCATTTTGTGTCTATCTTCGATTACAACATCTGTAGTCTCTTTTATCTCTAAGATGATTTATTAGCAAGCTTAGTGTTATATTCTTCATTGACTAAAGAATGGAAGTCTTCAGACCATGGCTGGTTTAGATAAAACAAGTACAGCATGCTGGAGACACAAAATGCTGGAATAACTCCAAAATGCTGGAGTAACTCAGCGGGACAGGCAGCACCTCAGGAGAGAAGGAATGGGTGACGATTCGGGGCAAGACCATTCCTCAGACTGGAAAAGATGCTCTTGTTTGTGGGTAGTTAAAGGAGCAACAGAAATCTGAAACGTCACCTGTCCATGTTCTCCGGAGATGCTGCTTGTCCCGCTGAGTTATTCCAGCACTTAGTGTTCTTTCAAATATTCAGAGAGTTGTTTAGATTTGGAGTTTTCTGCTTATAAAGCAAGTGTGACAGAAACAAACAGACCTTTCGAAAATAAGTCAGATGGGCACCAGAGAAAGTAGTTTCCAGGCTTATTGGGAAACCCATGGTGAGATTCCTCAACCAAGAGCCAGGATGGACACAATGAGGTGAACAGCCTGTTTCTGATTTTATAGTTTCACGATTCTTAATTCTTAATTCAGTTCCTGTTTCTTTATAATGGGTTGAGAAATTCAACATGAAGATAAAAAATGGAGGCTTCCTGTGACGTAGTTCCTTCTGATTTGAAACTTACCCAAAGTTTTTAAGACTAATTTGTACTTTACAAATGTTGTTGTACAGGACGGAACTGCGGATACTAGTTTAAACTGAAGATAGACACTAAAAGATGGAGTAACTCATCGGGACAGGCAGCATCTCTGGAGATCTCTAGCTTTTTGTGTCTATCTTCGGTTGCAAATGTTGTTTATGTGATATGTCAAAATCTGTCAATTGAGTTCTTCAATTAAAGTCCCCAGAATTGATCATCTGTTTCTCGTCTGCTTTGTGCAATAAATATTGACTACACCTAGCCAGTCCACACTCCCCACCATTGCTCCCCCAGCCAGCTCCAATATTGATTTCTCTAACTTCAAGTAACTCTTGCATCCCCCCTATCTCTCCGTCCCTTCCCCACCCGTCATACCAGCTTCAAAGTTGTCTTGTTGACTCTCATTGTGTGTACTCATTTTCACCTTGGCTACAGCTACCAATGGCCAGTTTCCTTTATCATCGTTACTTTTTTGAATACCTTTCATTCATTTATTCTATATCTCCCTACATCACCGTCTGTCTCTCTCGTTTCCCTTTTCCCTGACTCTCTGTCTGAAGAAGGCCCGAAACGTCACCCTTTCCTTTTCTCCAGAGATGCTGCCTGTCCCGCTGAGTCACTCCAGCTTTTTGTGCCTATCCCATGTTCTGACTATTGGGTGATATTTATTTTTCCCCCAGCTGGCGAAAAGTCAATTGGAACTCGCATGCGGTTGAAGCTAGGGCTTCAGAGAGGAACAGCAGACTCATGCTGAGCGCCAATCACGCTCTCTGCCCCAATTGTTAAAAAAGCCTCAAATTTTTAAAGCAGCAAAATCCTCCTGAGCTTCAGGGAGGGAGATTCTACTTTAGTACTGACAAAATGAATTGCAAAGCTTAAAGAAGACAGCAAGGGATAGGGACAGGTAGAGTGTCTAAAAATGCTTAAAATCATCTTCGTGTGTTATAATAATTCTGTGCTTTGAAGAAAGTTGAAGCTGAGCGTGTGTAACTAACACTGTGGTCTACTTTGGTCAGATTCTGTTCTCTGTTGTCAAAGGACAAATGGCAATTGTAAAACAATAAAATAAGGTCAAAACGGTAACAGGACATTTGCTTATCTGTAATGGGGTGGAATTGGGCTGTGTTTACTGTGCTGTGACTTTCAGAGGTGCACAATTTATATTTGTTATAAGAACATTTGGAAGAAGGAAAAGGATGGACACAAAAAGCTGGATTAACTCAGCGGGTCAGGCAGCATCTCTGGATTGGGTGACGTTTCGGATTGAGACCCTCTTCAGAAGAAGTAAAAGTTCTAAAGTGCCTTCTGCAATAAAAAAAATCAAAGATAAATCTATATATTAGGAGTGGATGAATCTTTGTTCGTTGGGCAATCTCCTACATTGCTCCCAGTGGTCACTGCATTTGGTGCTCTTAAATAGTCTTGATTATCTTGCTCGATCTTTGTATTTACATCTTTGCCTTTATATTCTAGTCCTCTCAAAATGAATGCTAATATTGCATCTGTCTTCTTTACTACAAATTCAACCTGCAAATGAACCTTTAAGGAATCCTGCACCAGAACTCCCAAGTCCCTTTGCACCTCCAATTTCTGAATTCTCTTCCCATTTAGAAAATAATCTACGCCTTTATCCCTGCTACCAAAGTGCAGTCGCACGCTTTGCTGCACTGTATTCCATCTGCCACTTCTCTGCCCACTCTCCCAACCTATCCAAGTTCTTTTGCAGAGTCCCAGCTTTCTCTACACTGCCTATCTTCATATATCATCCACAAACCTGGCCAGAAAGTAATCCATTCCATCATCCTAATAATTAATGTACAACGTGAAGAGTAGCGGACTCAACACCAACCCTAATGGAAGACTGGTAGCCAACCAGAAAAGGCCACTTTGCTTTCTGCTATTCAGACAATCTTCTAACGATGCTAGTATCTTTCCTAGAATACCATTGGCTCTCATTCTCTTTAATAGCCACACGTGCAGCACCTTATGAAAGGCCTTCTGAAAATCCAAGTAAAAACATCCACTAACTCTGCTTTGTCTGTCCTGCTATTTATTTCCTCAAAGAATTCCTACAGATATGTAAGGCAAGGTCTCCCCTTCACAAAACCATGTTGACCATCCTATTTTTATCATGCACATCTAAGTAGTCGGAATGGCTTGGTGTTTGCAAGGTAAGTAAATGATTAACCACATCTTTGTCTATCCTTATTAGAGCTACTCTGTAACAAACGGAAGATAAACACAAAATGCTGGAGTAACTCAGCGGGACAGGCAGCATCTCTGGAGAGAAGGAATGGGTGACGTTTCGGGTCGAGACCCTTCTTCAGAACCTTCTGCAACAAACAGATGGTTTTCATATAATATCATAGCTTTACATGTTGATAAGCAATAGTGACACAGCAAAGGACAATGGGATTCCTTCTAGAGAATCTGTTTCCAATATGTTCACTTATTGATAATCGGAAGGAAGGCTATTGTGCCTGAATCAATGAAAGAGCTACCACAAAGCCAGGCAAGTTCATCATTATTTATGATATTGTTTAAATAACTTTACTTTCTACCTATTTTTTACACATTAACAATAAATGAGTGATGATAGACATAAATCATTGGAATAGTTCAGCGGGTCAGGCAGCATCTCTGGAGAAAAGAGGTTTTTTCTTGAGACCCTTCTTCAGATTGAGAGTTAGGGGAAAGAGAAACGAGAGATATTGATGGTGATATAGAGAGATAAAGAGCAAATGAATGAAAGATATGCAAAAAAGTTGATGGCAGGACCGGAAGATACTGTGGTAATTAAATGAGAGGATACAGTATTGTTGAATGCTTTCGAAATGTATGTGAAATACATAATCATCAAAACTATATCCATTGGCACACATTAGCTGACATTTTATATGAAAAACCGATATTGGTGTTTAAATGTGTAGGAAGGAACCGCAGGTGCTGGTTTACACCGAAGATAGACACGAAATGCTGGAGTAACTCAGCGGGACAGGCGGCATCTCTGGAGAGAAGGAATGGTTGACGTTTCGGGTCGAGACCCTCCTTCAGACTGTCTAATGGTGTTTTAATCTTCTCGGGGAGGCGATTTCCTCATTTTTTCAGATTATTGATACATTGAGGAAGTACATTGGAAAACAAGACCAAACTTGTCCCTGTGAATTGTTTAAATTCAGAAAATGTTAGAAAATGCTCTTCTCTTTGGGGAATAAGCAGGTGGTAATGATTTCTGAACAGTTTAATAAATAATGTGTGACCACAAAATCTATACCACTCTTTCATACATCATACCCAATTAGAGCTCTCCAACAAATGAAAGAAAACTGATCAAGATATCCCAGAAGACAAGCGCTGACTGTTGAAAGATACATTTTTCGGCTTTGACTATCCATGAGCTTGATTTCCCCAGATAATTCTCAGCGGAAGACTTTGCCCACTTCATATAATCCTTATGTGAGTTGTTTCTCAGCACTTTCTGCTGGATACACAGCAGGTCACAGCTCCCTGTTTGGCCGTAGCAGCTGTGGTTTGGAGAAGGGATTGTGAATCAAAGCCTCACTTGTCCGTAGGGCATGTGATCCCCTGGGAAGCAAAAGGTCAGGAGCAGACGTGGCTGAGGATGGAGTTTCTTCAAACATGACCTTGAAGTGTGACTCCACGGACTGAATCTGCAGAAGGATGTGCATAATGAGATAAATATAATATTGTGGTCTTTATTAGAGAATACTTTCAATTTAGTCTTTGGTTGCCTGATGATGGGAATAGTGATTGTTTTTTAGCACCTCAAATAATTTCAATTGTGCGAACAGCTAGTTTCATTAAATGTTCATCATCTCCACATCCTGATCACAGCTGCACTTCAGAGATAATGAGATAAAATCTTCAAACACATCTTTGAGCTTCTCAAGATTTTAAGAACTGTTCAAATAGAGTGGCCTGCTGCCACTGACACCGTTTTACTGAGGGAGAAAACAAACTATAACAGCTTGCCTTCAGGGGATAGATGCTAAACACCATTGACTTTCTTGTAAACATTCATTGCATTTTCTGTCACTGTCAGCTATTCTCCTAAATTCGAGATTTTAGTTTTAGTTTTAGAGATATAGTGTGGAAATGGGCCCTTTGGCCCACCGGGTCTGCGCCGACCAGCATATTAACACTATCCTACACACAGTAGGGACTGTATTTACATTTACCAAGCCAATTAACCTACAAACTTCTACGTCTTTGGAGTGGGGGAGGAAACCGAAGATTTCGGAGAAAACCCACGTAGGTCACAGGGAGAACGTACAAACTCTGTATAGATTCCGGAGTCGGGATCGAACCCGGGTCTCCGGCGCTGCAAGCGCTGTAAGGCAGCAACTCTATCGCTGTGCCACCCTACGATGTTGCATGCAGTGATATGTAAACCTTTTTAACAAAGGGCAAAGGACATTTATTTAACATAAAACATAAAACCATCCCCTCACAATGGTTCCCACTGTGAGGGAAGGCAACAAAGTCCAGTCCTTTTCCTCTTGTTCACCCCGTAGTCAGGGCCTATTTGAGACCTCCGCAGTCGCCGCAACGGCGGCCCGATTTTTGCGGTCCTCTTGCCGGATGATGAAGCTCCGGCATCGGGAGAACACTCTTCAGCAGCTTGGAGTGTCTGGAACGGCCGCTTGCTGCCACAGACTGCGGCTCCCGAAGTCCACAGGCCGCGCTGGTCGGAGCTCTGACACTGGCGATCTCGGCGAGAGATCCCAGGCTCCGCGGTGTTTAAAAGTCAGCGCTGCCGCAGCTGGACGCTCCTCAGACCCCACAGCTCTGCAATGTTGGAGTCAGCGGTCTCAGCACTTCGAAGCTTACTACACGGCGACCCTCGGTAAGGCATCGCCCGCTCCGCATTGGTACTACAGTGCTGAAGCTGAAGTTCTGGAAGGTCCCGGCAGGAAACGCCGCTCCAGTCCCGAAGGTCGGCCGCGACGGAGTGGGCGAAGATGCGATTCGGAGGAAAACTGCATCTCCGACCAGGTAGCGACTGAGAAATGCAGTTTTCCCCCCCCCCCCCCCCCCACCCCCCCCCCCCCCCCCCCCCCCCACACTCACATAAAAAAGATTAGACCTCCAAAACAAAACATTTAACAAACTAAAAAAAATGTTTAAAGGATGAAAGGACGGACAGCTGCAGGCTGGGCAGCCGTACTTGACGGTGCCCTCACTCAACCATATTCCAATGCAAATTATTGGAAGAAAGGAAGAGGTGGAGCCAGTGGGCTGAGGGAGAGCGGAGAAGGGGAGGAGAAAGTAAGGACTATCTGAAATTAGAGAAGTCAGTGTTCATACTGCTGGGGTGCAAACTGCCCAAGCAAAATATGAGGTGCTGCTCCTCCAATTTACGGTGGTCCTCACTCTGGCCATGGAGGAGGCCCAGGATAGAAAGGTTGGATTCCGAATGTGAGGGGGAGTTGAAGTGCTGAGTCACCGGACCGAGCTGAAGTGTTCGCCGAACACTCCCGTGACTCTACCCTCACTCCTCATCTCCCCACGCATAACAAGGGCAGAGTCCCCCTTGACCTCACCTTCCACCCTACCAGCCGTCACATACAACAAATAATCCTCTGACAATTTTGCCACCTCCAACGTGATCCCACCACTTGCCACCTCTTCCCATCTCCTCCCCTGTCTGCTTTCCGCAGAGACCGCTCCCTCCGGAACTCCCTGGTCAATTTGTCCCTTCTCACCAGAACCACCCCCTCTCCGGGCACTTACCTCCATGCAACCGCCTATATCCTTTGCTCCAAAGATGCTGCCTCACCCACTGAGTTTCTCCAGCATTTATGTCTACCTTCAATTTTCCAGCATTGCAGATCCTTCTTAAACGATAGATCAGCTATGATTGATTGAATGGTGCAGCAGACTTGATGAGCTGAATGGCCTAATTCTGCTCCTATCACTTATTACCTTGTGATCTCTCTGCCAACTGCATAAGGAAATATGTGCAGAGTAGGGCATAGCTCCTTAAGCGTGTCCTGCTGTTCAATATATCATAGCTGATCTGGCCAGGTGTTATTTCCTCATCTGTGACAGGTTTCATAGCCTCAATCAATGATCGTCAAAATAAATGATCTACTTCCTTTTTAAATACCCCTATCAATCTGGCCTCCATGCTCCCCATCTGGAGAATTCAAGTGATTCACCATTCTCTCTGAGAAGAGGTTCTGACGTACCTCGGTTCTCTAAAGACTGTTATCTAACTCTGTAACTATGTCAACCTGTTCATGGGTCGCCTGCTTGTGGAAACATCTCAACATCTACCCAGCCAAGCATCCACTGAATTTTCACACATTCACAAGTTATAGAATTAGGCCAGTCGGTCAATTGAGTCCACTCCACCATTCAATCAAGGCTGATCTCTGCCTCCTAATCCCATGTTCCTGCCTTCTCCCCATAAGCTTTGACACCTATTCTCATCAAGAATTTGTCTATCACTGCCTTAAAAATATCCACTGACTTGCCCTCCACAGCCCTCTGGGGCAATGAGTTCCAAACATTAACTACCTTCGGACTAAAGAAGTTCCTGCTCACCTCCTTTCTAAAGAGCGCCCTTTAATTCTGAGGCAATGACCTCTGGTCCGAGACTCTTCCACCAGTGGAAACATCCTTTCCACATCCACTCTATCTATGCCTTTCATTATTCTGTAAGTTTCAATGAGGTCCCCCCTCAACCTTCTAAACTCCAGCAAGTAGAAGCCCAGTGCTGTCAAAGGCTCATCATATGCTAACCCACTCATTCCTGCAAACATGAAATGTCCTGGAATTTTATCTGCTTCAACAAGATCACTCTTCATTCTTCTAACCTTTAAAGATCATAGATCTTATTCCTTTAACCAATCGTGATAGAATAATCATCTTGTCCTAGGAACTTGCTTGTCTGAAGAAGGGCCTCGACCCGAAATGTCACCCATTTCTTCTCTCCAGAGATGCTGCCTGTCCCGCTGAATTACTCCAGCATTTTGTGTCTATCTTCACTTGCTCAGTCAATTTCATTTGGACTCCTTGCAATGCCGATAAATATTTTATATAACAGACCAAGACAGCACTTCAGATATGACTCCTGTATATTTGTTACACTACTTCCTCATTCCAACCCACTTGTGATAAAAGTAAATGAGTTATTTGTCTTTCTGTCGACTTGTTGCACCTTCCTGTTAACGATGTGGGGCAGAAACAATGCAGCAGATCTTCATGGGGGAGGTTGAAGACTGTTCCATCATGAACGTTCGTCAAGACGTTGTTTGGTTCAGAGAGTATTAGTTATAAGGAGACTTGGGACTAACATGTGTAGGAAGGAACTGCAGATTCTGGTTAACACTGACGATAAACACAAAATGCTGGAGTAACTCAACGGGACCTCTGTTGTGAATCGAGGACCAGATGACATACAGTTTAATGTGAATGGGAAAACAATTAATGGGAATCCGAGGGTAACCTTTTCACACAAAGGTTGGTGGGGGTATGGAACATGATGCCGGAGGATATAGTTGAGGCAGCGTCTATTCCAACATTTAAGAAACAGATAGAAAGGTACATGGATGGGACAGGTTTGGAGGGATATGGGCCAAACGCAGGCAGGTGGGACTAGTGTAGCTGGGACAGGTAGTCAGTGTGGGCAAGTTGGGCCGAAGGGCCTGTTTATACACTGTATCACTCCATGACTCTGTGCGAGGGAGAAAGATTAAAGAGGATTTATGCGGCAAGTTTACTACACACAGGTTGAGGGGTGCCAGCAACCCACTGCCAGGGAAACAATGGTGCAGATACAATGGTAAGATGTAAGAAGCATTTAAACAGATAGTGAACAGTTGGAGCCATAATGTCAAGCAGGTTTGGGGGTGCAACTGCTAGCGAGAAGGACAAAAGTGTTGGAACCACAAAAACAAAGAAGCACCAAACAAGAGAACGGTCACATAATTGAGAGAAGAATGTAAAAACAAGGAACTCCGGATACTGGTTTACTAAAAAAGGACATAATGTGCAGGAGTAACTCAGCGGACCAGGCAGCATCTCTGGAGAACATGGATAGATGTGTAGGAATGAACTACAGGTGCTGGTAGAATCCGAAGATAGACACAAAATGCTGGAGTAACTCTGCAGGACAGGCAGCATCGCCGGAGAGAAGGAATGGGTTGTAGTGAGACCAGATAGGTTGTGCAAATAGTTTTTTTGAAAATTTTACTAAAAATGAACAACGAAAACCATGCAGTTCGCAAGTCTGTCTGCACTAACAATAATAAGCTCCTGTCGCTGGAAGGAGCACTGACTAACTCCTGGACACACCCCAAAACTGGCACCCTGTGGTCACATGAGGGTTCTGCCATCTCCACCCCGCCACTAGGTGCCGCTATAGGGTGATGTTTCTGGTCAAGACAATTAAGAAATGTCATGCATTCCTTCTCTCCGGAGATGCTGCCTGTCCCGCTGTAGGTAACAAGATGGCTATCTAGTGAGGCCTTGAGATGATAAAAGGAAGATATACGACCATTTTGCAAAGGGGACAAAAAGATGAGAGGGAAAATAGAAAAAGCAACATCATTAAGAACTGTCTAGCCTCTGCAGTTCCTTCCTACATAACATACCTGTACATCATACTGATTCTGGGATGGTGGGTCTGACAAATGAAGACCAATTAAATAGATAGGCTTCTACAATATTTTGAAGGTAAGAGGTGATCTCATTGAAACATAGTGTTTTATTAAGGAGCTCAATAGAGTTGATGTAAGTAGAATGTTTCTATAAGATGAGAAATCTAGAAATATACACCACAATCAGACATTGAAGAAACTTTTAACTCAGGATGTGAAGCCTCATTCATTGATTATATTCATAACAGTCGTTAATAGATTAAATGACATGATAGGGTAGGATAATGGTGATTAAAACCAGAAATGATCGCATTGAATAAAAGAGCAGGCTGAATGGTCCTTTCCTGCTCTTGTTTAGTTTAGTTTCGTTTTGTTTAGTTTAGAGATGAAGCACAGAAACAGGCCCTTCGGCCCACCGAGTCCACGCCGGCCAGTGATCTCCGCACATTAACATTACCCAACACACACTAGGGACAATTTTAAACATACACCAAGCCAATTAACCTACAAGCCTGTACGTCTTTGTGGTGTGAAAGCGGAGATCTTGAAGAAAACCCACACAGGTCACGGGGAGAATGTACAAACTCTGTAGAGACAGCACCCGTAGTCGGGATCAAACCCGGGCCTCTGGCATTGTATGGCAGTAGCTCTACCACTACGCCACCGTGCCACCCGATTATTTATTACAAGATACAAGATACATTTATTTGTCACATGTGCCGGTTGGCACAGTGAAATGTGATCACCATACAGCCATACAATAAAATAAAGAACACAACACACGATAGAGTTCAACATAAAACATCCCCACACAGCAGAATCAAAAGTTTCCCACTCTGAGGGAAGGCACCAAAGTTCAGTCATCTTCCTCTGATGTTCTTGATGTTCACCCGTGGTCGGGGCCTCCGGAGCCCTCCGCAGTCGCCGCTAAGGGCAGCCCGCCGCTCAGGCCCGCTCGCCGGGATGTTGGAACACCGACATCAGAACGGGAGGCCAACTTCAGCGGCTTGGACCGCCAAAACGGCCGCTTCCCACCGGAGTCCACAGCTCCCGACGTCCCCCGGCGAAGATTCAACGCTGGCGGCCCTCGGCAAACACTGTTCTTATCAGGAATCAATAGAGAAGGGAAGCTACTCAGGGATGTGTTCAGTGCATAGGTCGCTCTTATTTTCTATTGACAAAGCTTACCAAATCACCCCACACCAGGTCAGAAATTGGTGGGAACGAGAGTCATGATGTGGGCAGATGGAAGACCAGTGGAAATTCACCATGTTCAGAACTATCTGAGGCTTCATTGTATGAGTTCAAGCATGTAAATAACAAACAGATATGCTGGGCGCACCCGTGGAAGAGATCAGAACATAAGGCAGAATTAACGTAAGAAAAAAAAGTAACAAAAAAGAGTTAGTATGCATACCTTTAAGAATGTTTATATTGAATATGTGAGAAAAGATTAATTATATGGGACATAAGGCAATCAGTTTATTTTTTATACAATACATTCAGTGCTTAATAATTAACAGGGCAAATAAGTTGCATAGTTGAAATGATTGCACCATTTATTGTGTTCTTTGAGCCACGGAGTTATCCAGTCTGATAAAAGTAATTTGAAAATTAAAATTGAGATATTAAATGGTTCAATAGGGCAATTAAACAACTACTGATTGAAACACAGCATTTGGAAAAGTAGGTTGTGGAAAATTGGTTGCAGTAACAATTAATTCATGCCTAAATGCATTAATGTTCACCACTACAGGACAGCACGGTTATGCAGCAGTACAGTTGCTGCCGTATAGAAAACTCAGATATATCTTTAAAATAATTATTAAATAGTGAATTAGATAATTATTTGTAATGTGAAATTATTAACTGTTTTGGAGAACTATTATTTTTATGGTCAGTGAGTTTCTACAACTTTAAGAGACTGGTCATCCAGTCACCGTATGTTTTAAAAAGAGAATTAGAATTAATTCTTAGAGCTAACGGAATCAAAGGATATGGGGAAAAAGGAGGAAAGGGTTACTGGTTTTGGTTCATCAGCCATGATCATATTGAATGGTGATGCTGGCCCGAAGGGCTGAATGGCCTGAACCTATTTTCTATGTTTCTACATCTAACTCTCTCTTGAAAACAGCCTGTAAATCGGCCTCTACTGTCTTCTGAGGCAGATAATTCCACAGATTCACAACTCTCTGGGTGTAAACACTTTTCCTCATCTCAGTCCCAAATGGCCAATCCCTTATTCTTAAACAGTTAACCCTGGTTCTGGACTCCTCCAACATCGGGAACATTTTTCCTGCATCTGGCCTGTCCAATCCCTTAAGAATGTTATATGTTTTCATCAGATCCCCTCCCATTTTTCTAAATTCCAGTGAATACAAGCACAGTCAACCCATTCTTTCATCATATGTCAGTCCCGTCATCCTGGGAATCAACCTTGTGAATGTACGCTGCACTCCCTCAATAGCAAGAATGCCCTTCCTCAAATTAGGAAACCAAAACTGTGCACAATGCTCCAGGTGTGGTCTCACCATGTCCCTTTACAACTGCAGAAGGACCTCCTTCCTCCTATACTTAAATCCTCTCGCTATAAAGGCCAACATGCCATTTGCTTTCTTCACTGCCTGCTGTACCTGCATGCTTACTTCAGTGGCTGATGTACAAGGACACCCAGGTTTCTTTGCACCTCCCCTTTTCCTAATCTGACACCATTCAGAAAATAATCTGCCTTCTTGTTCTTGTCACCAATAACTGCACATTTATCCACATTTTACTGCATCTGCCATGCATCTGCCCACTCACCCAACCTATCCAAGTCACCCTGCAGCCTCATAGCATCCTCCTCACAGCTCACACTGCCACCCAGCTTTGTGTCATCCACAAACATGGAGATTTTACATTTAATTGCCTCGTCTAAATCATTAATATATATTTTAAATAGCTGGGATCACAGCACTGAGCCTTGTGGCACCCAAAGCCTCTGCCTGCGATTTTGAAAAGGACCCGTTAATTCCTACTCTTGCTTCCTGTCTGCAACCAGTTCTCCATCCATGTCAATACCCTACCCCCAATACCACGTGCTCTAATTTTGCACAATAATCTCTTGTATGGGACCTTGTCAAAGGCTTTTTGAAAGTTCAGTTACACCACATCTACTGGTTCTCCCTTATCCATTCTACTTGTTACATCTTCAAGAAAAACGTAGAATAGATTCCCATCCTAGTTCTCCGACCAGTCTGACTGTCCTCCTGATTAAATTTTCTCTCTGTATGCTACGTTGTCACCTTCTCCTAGCTAACAATGATCTATTCTACATTTTCTTTGAACTTCGTCCCATTTGAGCTGTCGTTTTCACACCTCACCCTTCCATACCTCTATGTCTCCCTCCCCCTTGACCCTCAGTCTGAAAAGGGGTCACACCTCGAAACACCACCATTTCCTTCTCTCCAGAGATGCTGAGTTACTCACACATTTTGTGTCTGTCTTTGTGTGCATTTAGAGAGTACCTGTTCAGTTTGTGGGAGTTAGCAGGGAAGGATAATTTCAGAACATGTCTACATTGAGCATTAAGGAATAGATTTGTGTGCCTTAATTGATAAGAGAATATGTCAGTCTTTAACATAAGCAAATATGTTTCAATGTAAAAGCCACTGAGTAACGTCAAGGAATTATTCAGTCTGGATTATTCAATCAGTCTGAAGAAGGGTTTCGGCCCGAAACGTCGCCTATTTCCTTCGCTCCATAGATGCTGCTGCACCCGCTGAGTTTCTCCAGCATTTTTGTGTACCTTCGATCTTCCAGCATCTGCAGTTCCTTCTTGAACACTCAAGGAATTATTGTCAGTTCAATGCAATGTAAATTTATTGGCCAAACCCACTGGGGCAGTAATGGCGGCATCACTCATGTCTTCTCCATCAGGAGTTGGTCACATGGGTGTTAAGGATAGCTTTGCTGGGAAATGAGTTAACCAAAGAAAGCAGAAAGTCAGGAAGTCAGCAATACATGATTGCAAAAGCCAGCAGGATGCCTTGCTAATGATATTTCAGTTCGTATCAGAATGGGCCATCTTTTACTGCAATTCATCCATCTGTGGGTTTGGCTCAGTCTTTCTCTCTTCATTAGTAGAATGACAAAGTGTCTCAGATCTGAAATTTAAACTCTGTTTCTTTTTCCCCAAACACTGCCCGGGCTACGTTGTGTTTCGAGCATTTTGGTTTTGTTTCAGATTTCCAACATTTGCAATTCCTTTCTGATTTTCTGTCCTGTTTTGTAAGAAAAACTAAGCAAATGTCACCCATCAATTATAGCAGCCCTGTTATCATTTATACAGCTGGACTTTTCGTACCTGCTTTTGGAAACAAGCTTGAGTTGATTCACTGTGTTACTCCAGCATTTTGTGTCTATCTTTAATGCTTAGGGTTTACTGGTCTGGGAAACGACTCCTGGAGTTTTCAACAGATCTTTATTCGTAAGTTCAAGTTGCAGCATACAGGCTTATCAGACACATCTGCCCACAACGGTGGTCAGCGCTGAACTAATGTGCGCAAGGGAAAAACCGCGCAAAAACAACAGCCCCTCCCGAGTCACGTGACCGCGGCTTCTGAACGCCGGGTTCGATATCTGCGTGCGCTAGCAGGCACCGCTACAAGGGCACCTTTTCTAGACACCCATTTTAGGATTAGCAGTTCTTTCTCTAAAGTGGGCTTCTCTGACTGTTCCCAAATATCCCTGGGTTCAAAGAAGGATGACCACTGATTAGGATGATGTCTACCTGCAGGTTCACAGTTACGACTCCCAGTAAGAACCTTGACCATTATTTCACTCTTCTTTTGTCACCTCAGGGAAAAAAAAGTTGTAAATGTCTAATTGAAGTGAAGCATTGAACAAAGCCAGTTTGTGAAATAAATTAATGGGACAGTGAATGCTGTCAACATAAATGTTATTAAGTAATTTAACAAAGTCTCTCATGGTCGGCTGATCCAGATTAAGATGCATGATATTCACAGAGGCCTGGTCCTTTGGATTCAGACCAAATGTGTACAAAGGAACTGCAGATGCTGGTTCACACTGAAGATGGACACAAGGTGCTGGAGTAACTCAACCGGTCAGGCAGCATCGCTGAAGGAAAAGGATAGGTGATGTTTTCAGTCGAGACTCTTCTTCAGGTTGAAAGAAGGCAAGCGGGGGAAGGGGTGTGAGGAGCTAGAAGTCAGCTTGTTGGCTTGCGAAGGTGTGAACCTAAGAGGTATACGAAGAGGAGAGCTGGAGAATGGGTTAAATGACTAGGTTGGATGAAGGGAGTAAGGGGTGAAGGGGAGGGTTTAGGTAGACGTTATTTAAAATTCTGGAATTCCACATTCATACCACTGGTTGTAAGTCACCTAAGCGAAATATCAGGTGCTGTTCCTCCAGTTTGTATGCGGCCTCACTCTGGCAATCGAGCAGGCCTTGGATGGAAGGGTCAGTAAATGAACTGTGAACAAATGTCTGTAAAGACAGCAATCATCATGTGACTGAAACTAAAAGGTGCAGGTGTGCATCAATAGGCATGAGGTGTATATCAATGTTTCGGATCTAAACTATAACTGAGTCATAATGTATTGGAAATGCCAGTGTAAAGTGGAGATTCATGGCAGAGGAATGTCACACAAATTCTCTGGACACCAAGGAATCTTTAATTGCACATATAAGATCATAAAATGTAACCAGTCAAGTCAAGTCAAGTAAAGTCAAGAGAATTTATTATCATGCCACTGGTGCCTGGGGAGGAATGCAGACCACGGTCAGGATGATGGAGGTGAATTCCCTTGGGAGGTAGAAGGGACGGCACTTCACCGCCAGATGTTCCAGGTGTGGAGAGCAGGAGTTTGATAGAACTGCCACGTCTGAGCACCACGCAGAGTTGACCATGAGGCAGACGCCCCCTCCTCTCCCTTTTCCAGATGCCAGGGCACGGTCCATACAGTGGATGGAGAAACCTTCAGGCTGGACGTCTGCGTCTGGGGAGCTGGTGGTGAGCCATGTCTCTGTTAAACAGAACACAGAGCATTCCCTCAGCTCCCTTTGACAAAGCAGCCTTGCCCTTAAACCCTCCACTTAGTTTATTTAGTAACTGTACGTTGGCCAATAAAATGGTTGGGAGAGGGGGCCGAAGTCTCCTACGCTTCAGTCTTACTTGTAGTCCTGCCCGACGACCACATTTCCGTACTCCATGAAGCCCTCTTGGTGTTTTAAGGTACAGTACTTACGAGTCTCCGCGAGGTCGGGGATTCCCTTGAGATCGGGAATTCCCTTACAGTCGGCACCCCCAGTTCCGTTGCTGCTGGGAGATCCTGCCCAATGACCCAGATTCCAGATTCCATGAAGGCCTCTCCAATGTTCACAGGTACAGTACTTACTATATGTGCGTGCCTCCGCGAGGTCGGGGATTGCCTCCTTTTGGGGATTTGCTTACCTTCGCTATCTTTGGGAGTTCGCATTTAAATGCGTTAGCAGCTCGCTACTTACATCGTTGATTTATGTAAATTCTTTGATACAGGTGAGCTCAGAAATACTATATTTGAAGATTTTCTGTTGTGCCGCTGGATAAATGTCTCCACAGGAAGGCGCCATCATGGAAGCCACATTTTTAAGTTGACATATTGAATGTGACACGGTGTGCAAGTTTACAATAGAGCTGTCCAGAGGTTCCTGTTCCTGTCCAATGGACTCCTATATATCAGCAAGACCAAATGCAGGCTCGACGATCGTTTCTTTGAACACCTCTGCTTAGTCAGCCTAAACCTACCTGATCTCCCGGTTGCTAAACACTTTAACTCCCCCTCCCATTCCCACACTGACCTTAACCAATAACCAAGCTGACCTCCCGGTGGCTCAGCACTTCAACTCCCCCTCCCACTCCGTCTCCGACCTCTCTGTCCTGGGTCTCCTCCATGGCCACAGCGAGCAGCACCGGAAATTGGAGGAACAGCACCTCATATTCCGTTTGGGGAGTCTGCATCTCGGGGGCATGAACATCGAATTCTCCCAATTTTGTTAGTCCTTGCTGTCTCCTCCCCTTCCTCAGCCCCCTGCTGTCTCCTCCCATCCCCCAGCCTTCGGGCTCCTCCTCCTTTTCCCTTTCTTGTCCCCGCCCACCCCCGCCCCCGATCAGTCTGAAGAAGGGTTTCGGCCCGAAACGTTGCCTATTTCCTTCGCTCCATAGATGCTGCTGCACCCGCTGAGTTTCTCCAGCTTTTTTGTGTAACCCACACTGACCTTTCTGTCCTGGGCCCCCTCCATTGTCAATGTGAGGCCCAGCACAAATTGGAGGAACAGCACCTCATATTTCGTTTGGGTAACTTAGTGGTATGAATGTCGACTTCTCTACCTTCAAGTAACTGTTACTTTCCCTTTCTCTCCATCCCTCACCCCTTCCTAATTCTCTGACTAGTCTGAATGTCCTCTTTTACATTTTATCTTTGTTTGCTTTGTTGTTACCTTCACCTAGCTAACAATAATCTATTCTACATTTTCCTTGATCTTCATCCCCTTTGTCTTGTTTTCACACCTAACATTTCCTTATCTCTGTATCGCGCTTTCCCATGACTCACTCTGAAGAAGGGTCTTGACCCGAAATGCCTCCCATTCCTTCTCTCCAGAGATGCTGTCTCTCCTGCCCAGTTACTCCAGTCTTTTGTGTCTATCTTGTGTAAATGGTGTTTGTGCAGTCCCTTTCTGCACATGGTACACTTCTTCCTTTTTAAAGGGTGGAGTAATGAAGCTTAGGTTTGTAAGCTACTAAGGAAAATTGCTACTTTAAAGGTTGTGGGGAACTGCTACCCTAAGAATGCACACCAAAAAACTCTCTCTTAAAACCATGGTCATACCTTAATTGAAGTTTATATTTATACAAATTCCATATCACAGACCTTAACAATTGGGAAGAAGCCAGAAAACTGTACACCATACAACTACTGGTCGGCCATAGGTTTCAGACATCCTTGCAGACTTCCTATTGCACAAGATGCAGTTCAAATGTCAGAGTAATGTTCACTTACTCTCTGGCAAGCAAATGTTTGAAGCATGAGTTCTCCATTGTAACAGCAAAGTCAATAGTATCTCATTTGACAATCAGACATAACGGAAGCCAGAATGGGACAGGATGCTTCTCCGAATATTCACAGGAAGGCCTGAGGTGGTACCAGTATCACCGATCGTGTGTCTGAATACTTACAGCATGTGAATTGTGTGAACATATAGACCCTAGGATCAAGCAAGGAAGAAACAACATCAGGCAAAGTCTGAATTATACTCAAGCAACTGGTCATCACATGATTTCCTGGACTACATTTAAACACCTTCAGGGAACTGGTGAAAATTCTCAATTCCTTTTTAGTTATTTAATAATCGATTTGCTTGTCTAGTTTTTAGTTCTCCCATTTGTGAAAATGTAGAATCCCCGGCTGTTATTAGGCAACTGAATCATCCTACCACAACTAGAGAGCAGTTGTGAACTGCTATCTACCTCTTTGGTGACCCTCAGTAATGACCTATCCTTGATCAGACTTTGCTGGCTTTACCTTGTGCTAAACGTTATTCCCTTATCATGTATTCATACACTGTAGATGGATTGATTGTAATCAGGTCTTGTCTTGGAAACATAGAAAATAGGTGCAGGAGGAGGCCATTCGGCCCTTTGAGCCAGCACCGCCATTCATTGTGATCATGGCTGATCGTTCCCTCTCAATAACCCGTGCCTGCCTTCTCCCCATAACCCTTGACTCCACTAGCCCCTAGAGCTCAATCTAACCCTCTCTTAAATCCATCCAGTGACTTGGCCTCCACTGCCCTCTGTGGCAGGGAATTCCATAAATTCACAACTCTCTGGGTGAAAATGTTTTTTTATCACCTCAGTCTTAAATTACTTCCCCTTTATTCTAAGACTGTGGCCCCTGGTGCTGGACTCGCCCAACATTGCGAACATTTTGCCTGCATCTAGTTTGTCCAATCCTTTTATAATTCTATATGTTTCTATAAGAGCCCCCTCATCCTTCTAAACTCCAGTGAATACAAGTCTTTCTGCTGGTATGCCTACTTTGAAGAAGTTCTCCTCCCACACTTTGTCATGTCTTTCTGCTGACTGGTTAGCACACAACTAAAGCTTTTTGCTGCACCTCGGTGCACCTGATAATAAACCAAACTAAACTAAACTAAACTAAATACTTCTAGGCTCCAAACATGGGCGAACAAAAGAAGAAAGGCTGACTGAACTTTGTTGCCTTCCATCACAGTGGTCACCGTGGTGGATGTTTATGTTAATTTCTATCGTTCTTTTAATTGTGTTGTGTTCTTTTAATTGTATGGCTGCATGGTAACTCAAATACCACTGGACCTTAATTGGCGCATGTGACAATAAATGTGAGTTTTAATTTAATTTGAATTTGAATAATCCATCACAATTGAACGGACAGGTTTGTTGGGTCCACTGATATTCTGTTGTACAACATTTTGTACGTTCTTCTGTTTCCATGCTGTATGACTCTATGTCCCTCTATTGTCCCTGTTCATATGCAGTTTATAGCTGAATTGTGCTTTATTAGAATGTCAGCAGGAGATTTAACGTTGGCCACAATTAGAATGAACGTAGCATGAAGAAACTGAATCTTGTTCTGCCTGCCTTTTAAATACATGATATTGAATAATAAGAAGCCTGTCAGGCATTACACCAAGTCTAGAAATCATGTGTATTCTGTTGAGAAATTCATTTCATAGATTGAAACTTTGCAAATGTGATTGCTCAGAAATTGGATTGCATTTATATTTGGTACAGGAAAAAACATTGCTACATTTTGCATTAACATCAAATTATCTCCCCTGCAAAAGAATAATCACAAAATTAACCAGATCCAGTGAGAAATTATATTTGTATGGTTTATTGCAACTTTTGAAGGATGTCAACAAAATAGAGAGTACAGAGGAGATTTACTAGAATGTTGCCTGGGTTTCAACAACTAAATTACAGAGATAGGTTGAATAAGTTAGGTCTTTATTCTCTGGAGCGCAGAAGGTTAAGGGGGGACTTGATAGAGGTCTTTAAAATGATGAGAGGGATAGACAGAGTTGATGTGGACAAGCTTTTTCCCTTTAAGAATAGGGAAGATTCAAACAAGAGGAACTGACTTCAGAATTAAGGGACAGAAGTTTAGGGGTAACACTGACTCCCATGGCTATCTAGACTACTCTTCTTCCCACCCTGCTTCCTGTAAGGGCTCCACCCCCTACTCCCAATTCCTCCGTCTGCGCCGCATCTGCTCCCAGAATGAGGTGTTCCGCACCAGGGCATCAGAAATGTCCTCATTCTTCAGTGAACGGGAGTTCCCCTCCCCTACTATAGATGAGGCTCTCACCAGGGTCTCTTCCATACCCCATAACGCTGTTCTCTCTCCCCATCCCCCCACTCGTAACAAGGGCAGAGTTCCCCTAGTCCTCACCTTTCTCCCCACTAGCAGTCACATACAACAAATAATCCTCCGTCATTTTCACCACCTCCAACATAACCCCATCACTCGCCACATTTTCCTATCTCCCCCCCTGTCTGCTTTCCGCAAAGACCGCTCCCTTCATAACTCCCTGGGCAATTCTTCCCTTCCCATCCACACCACCCCCTCCCCGGGCACTTTCCCTTGTAACCGCTAGAGGTGCTACACCTGTCGTTCCTCCCCCCTCATTTAAGGACGCAACCAGTCGTTCCAGGTGCGACAGAGGATCACCTGCACCTCCTCCAACCTCATCTATTGCATCCGCTACTCTAGATGTCAGCTGATCTACATCGGTGAGACCAAGCGTAGGCTTGGCAATCGTTTCGCCGAACACCTCCGCTCGGTCCGCATTAACCAACCTGATCTCCCGGTGGCTCAGTACTTCAACTGCCCCTCCCATTCCAAATCCGATCTCTCTGTCCTGGGCCTCCTCCATGGCCAGAGTGAACACCACCAGAAATTGAAGGAGCAACACCTCATATTCCGTTTGGGCAGTCTGCACCCTAGTGGCATAAACATTGAATTCACCAAACATTGAATTCTCCTTCTCAGCTCTCACTCAGCCCTCGGGCTCCTCCTCTTCCTTTTTCCTTTCTTTTCCCCTTCAACAATCTCTTCCAGGGATCCCTTAAGGACAGGCACCAGGAGAATACATTTGTGTAGGAAGGAACTGCAGATGCTGGTTTACACCGAAGATAGATACAAAATGATGGAGTAACTGAGCAGGTCTCGCAGCATTTCTGCAAAAAATAAATAGGTAACATTTTGGGTCGAGGCCCTTCTTCAGTCTAAAGAAAGGTCTCAACCCAAAACGTCACCTATTCCTACCTTTTCTCTATTTTCCCCCTCTTTCTTGTCTCTCCTCTTGTTCTCTGTCGTTCTTTTTCTTCTTTCTCTTTGATGGCAGATGAGCCACTAGAGCTAACCCAGCAGTTTTCTGCCTCTCTCCGAGATGTTTCATTTTCAGTTGTTTCCTTCTTTATTCTTCTTCTGCCCCCCTTTCCACTGAACTACTCCAGCTTTTTTGCTTCTGTCTGATAAGTTGTCTTGCTCTATGAAATCGGGACAGTTCTTCACAGGAAATACTTTTATGTTCTTACACACTCAGCTGACTACTCAGCTGGAGAGTAAGTCTTCACAGGAAAGTGTACATAAGACTAAGTTATTTACAAGGTGGCTCTCATCTGGAAACACAGAGATGTTGGAACAAGACTTTTACGTAATTGAGCAGAGATTCAATCATTTGTGTTCTAGCAGCAGTGCATGCGTGTCTGCAAAGCAAATCGGACAGATTTTTGAGCATTAATGAGGCTTGTTTAATGTGCTTTTGTTCTTCTTCAAATATACACAAACAATGTTGGTAGAATTAATTAGGAGAAAGTCATTTGGTTTGAATTGAAGATGATGATTTTATGGGGGGGAAGTGTCTTTCTACCAGGAAAGCCAATATAGCTTTTATTATAGGCACAAAGAACTGGAGCAATGTGGTGAATCTCTGGAACTCTCTGCCACAGAGGGTAGTTGAGGCCAGTTCATTGGCTATATTTAAGAGGGAGTTAGATGTCGCCCTTGTGGCCAAGGGGATCAGAGGGCATGGAGAGAAGGCAGGTACGGGATACTGAGTTGGATGATCAGCCATGATCATATTGAATGGCGGTGCAGGCTCGAAGGGCCGAATGGCCTACTCCTGCACCTAATTTCTATGTTTCTATGTTTCTAATGTATTGCATCAGGCAGTATCTCTGAAGAACATGGAGAGGTGATATTTTGGGTCGGGGCCCTTCTTCTGACTGACTGTGGTGGGCGAGGGAGGGGAAGAAGCTGAAGGAGGGGAGGGGCGGATTGAAGCCCGGTGCGTGACAGGTGCACAGAGGTGAGGTGGGTTTTTCAGAGGCAGATGGTTGTACAAAGGACAGATATCCCGGTGGTCATGGTGGCGCAGCGGTAAAATTGCTGCCGTACAATCAATGCAGCGCTGGAGACCCGGGTTCGATCCTGACTACGGGCGCTGTCTGTACAGAGTTTGTACGTTCTCCCCGTGATCTGTGTGTGTTTTCTCCGATATCTTCGGTTTCCTCCCACACTCCAAAGACATACAGATTTGTAGGCTAATTGGCTTGGTAAATGTAATAATTGTCCCTAGTGGGTATAGGATAGTGTTAATGTGCGGGGATCGCTGGGCGGCGCAGACCCGGTGGGCCGAAGGGCCTGTTTCCCTGCTGTATCTCGAAACTAAACTAAACTAAATTAAGATATAAAGACTACAGCTGTGGGAGAGGAGCTGCCTAAATTTGATTGGAAGGGGACCCTAGTAGGAATGACAGTGGTCCCCAAAGGCAAGGGTATAATATGGAAGATGCAGGAACTTTTCATTCAGGGTTGAGTGAATCAAGGAGTTGTGGAGGGAACTGCAGAAGGCGGAAAGGGGTGGGGATGGGAAGATGTGTCTGACGCTGGGCTCAGATGGAGGTGGAAGTATTGGAGAATGATGTGTCGGATATGGGGGCTGGTGGGGTGAGAGGTAAGCTGCAGTGTTCTTGTCCATTCTTGCTATATCCTTGTTCTTTCTGGTGGGAGAGGGAGCAAGAGCAGAATTATAACTTGCCGAAGGGACACGGGTGAGGAATCCATCTATGTCACCAGAGGGGAAACCACATTAGCTAAAGAAAGAGGACATCACGGATATCCTAGAATGGAAAGCCTCAACTTGGGAGCAGAAAATTGGAGATGGAAAAATTGAGAGTAGGGGGATAGCATCTTTTGAAGAGGCAGGGTGGGAGGGGGTGTCGACCAGGTTACTGTGGGAGTCAGTGGGTTTGCAGTAGAGTTGATGGAGACAGAGAGGCCAAGAAAGGGGAGAGTGTTGTTAGTGATGGTTCGTTTAAATTTGAGGGCAGGGTGGAAGTTACTGTTAAAGTTGATGAAATAGCAAGTTTTTCAAGGGGGTCGGAGGTAGTCCTGATGCAGTCATCAACGTAATGATGAAAGAGAAAGAGAATAGTGAACATGAACATTTAAAATAAAAATTGTTCCATGTAACCCACAAAAAGGCAGTCGGTAGGTTTGTAGTAGATGCCAATCAGTCGTCTGTCTCTGGTGGTGGAGGCATAGAGATCAAGATAGTTGGAGATTTAGTTTAGTTTAGTTTAGTTTAGTTTAGTTTAGTTTAGTTTAGTTTAGAGATACAGCGCGGAAACAGGCCCTTTCTTCCCACCGGGTCAGTGCTGACCAGCGATCCCCGCACATTAACACTATCCTACACCCACTAGGGACCATTTTTACATTTACTAAGCCAATTAACCTACATACCTGTACGTCTTTGGAGCATGGGAGAAAACCGAAGATCTCGGAGAAAAGCCACGCAGGTCATGGGGAGAACATACGAACTCCGTACGGACAGCACCCATAGTCAGGGTCAAACCCGATGCTGCATTCGCTGTAAGTCAGCAACTACTACTGTACCACCGTGCCGCATTATTTGGGTAGGGTTGATGTTAGTGGTAGAGTTAATTAAATCAATAAGTTCTGCACGGGTGCAGGAGGCAGCCCCGATGCAGTTGTCAATGTAGCAGAGAGTTGGGGGAAGGTGCAGTATACATTTGGACAAGGGCAGTTCGATGTAACAAATTAAATTATACAATTAAGATATACAATGATACAACAATTATACAATTTATTTGTTGTCATTTGAACCTCATTGAGGTTCAAACGAAATTTGGTTTCTGCAGTCATTCACAAAGGAAAACAAACCAAGACACAACACAATTTACACAAACATCCATCACAGTGAATCTCCTCCTCACCGTGATGGAATGCAAAGTCTTATCTCTCTCCTGCACTCCTCATTCTCCTCCCGATGTCAGAGTCAAAGCCCCCGGTGGGCGATCGTAAGTATCCCGCAGCCATTAAAGCCGCGCCGGGTGATGCAAGGCCGCGCTCCGGGTCTTGGTGTTGGAGCTCCCGGCATGTTTGGCCTTTGGGTCAATTTCCATGCTGTATGATTATATGACTCTGTGGTACATCTGATATCTCACTGGTTGTTTGATCTTCAGTAATGGCACGCATTCACCATCTCCTCAAAGTTTGTAGAATGGCCAGTTATTGTCATAGTGGTTTGTCCATTAATGAAGTGGTAATGGGTGGGGATTTGAGCTCTTGTTTATGTTGGTTTCACTGGACACATTTAGCGCGTGACTGTTGAGTTAGTTCTCAAGCACCCAGCTCAATTTAGTAAGTTCTGCAAACTCACCTGATAATGATTGCTACCAAAATCGTAGGATTTTGTGCAGTTAACAGGGCAGGGCAGCACAGTGGCGCAGCGGTCGAGTTGCTGCCTTACAGCGCTTGTAGCACCGGAGACCTGGGTTCGATCGCGACTATGGGTGTTGTCTGTATGGAGTTAGTATGTTCTCCCTGTGACTACGTGGACTTTCTTCAAGATCTTTTGTTTCCCCCCACACTCCAAAGCCATACATGTGTAATTGGCTTGGTACGAATGTAAAGTTGTCCCTGGTGTGTGTAGGATAGTGTTAATGTGCGGGGATCGCTGGGCAGTGCGGACAAGGTGGGCTGAAGGTCCTGTTTCCGTGCAGTATCTCTAAACTAAAAACGAAACAGGTTTGAAATGGATGTTTATGTGATCCAGGTTCCAGGCTGATAAACACAGATGTTGTTAACAGATGTTGCTCTGAAACTCTAAACAACATCTAAATTGTATATACAATGTCACTCATAAAGATTCGGAAACAACTTTTCTTGTGAATAAAAGACTCATTAGTGATGAGGCTTATGATTATGAACAGTAAAAAAAGTTTTAAAACAAGTTCAGTATGTGAGACCATGTGCTTTTGAGTTCTGTAAAGAATCAAATAACTTATCCTTTGTAAGGAAACAAAATGAAATTGAGAATAAACTGACACAGGAGGAATTTCTGTGAAGGCAATACATCCTCATCAGTTCTGTCCTCTTAATAATCATTTCTCAATGCTGACACTTCTATTGGTTCTGTCAAATTTATGCCATATTGGTAATTTGCCAAAAAAAAAGTAATTTGCTGCTTATTTTCAGATCACACAAAATGCATTGTTGCCAGTCAAAACTTGTACCTTAGGGAACAAGATAGTGATTGATAGGCACAAAATGCTGGAGCAACTTGGCGGGGCAGGCAACATCTCTGGAGAGAAAGAATGGGCGACATTTTGGGTCAAAACCCTCTTTCAGACTGAAGTGTGTCTATCTTTGGTTTAAACCAGCATCTGCATTTCCTCCTTACACAAGATAGTGACTGAGATTGAGATGTTGCTGTTTTTGTTCAACATGAAGAAGAAACGTCCTCTAAAATTTATATAATTTCTATAATTTTGATCACTCTTACATCTGAAATGCCGTGCATCTGTTGCAGGGCAGCTCTTTGTCACCATGACACCAACAAGAATAATGAAGTCGGCGGTAAGAAATCGACATGGATTGCCTCACTAACAGTAAATAAAGAGTCAAATATTTTCAGATTTGCAATCAGTGTTAAAAGGTGTGTCATTATGATCACTGCTGGGATCTCAACTATTTACAAACTATATTAATGACTGGACATTAAGCTATAAAACTCTAGAGCAATTAGGCAAAATCCACCATGACTAAAACCCAATAATTTGGCAGATGGAACATAACATAGGAAAATAAAAGTTAAACTACAGTGAAAGGAATATTTAAAATGCAATTTTAATTGGAATATAATAAGACTATAAAATGTTGTTCCACAAAAATGTGGGGATTTTAGTACGTAAAATAGAAAGGGTCCAAACACATAAAACATAAAGTGACAGCAAATAATTAGGAAGTTCTAATGAAATGTTGGCTTTCATTACAGGGGCCTGGAGTATAAAAGCATGAACATTTTGATGTTGCTTTTGATAGGGCTCATGAAACTACATCTGGACTATTGTGGTGATATTTGAAAGATGAGCTTGCATTGGTGGCTACTATTATGGCTTCATGGACGATGTACAAGGAGAATTTGAGAGCATGGCCACAGCGAGCAGCACCGGAAATTGGAGGAACAGCACCTCATATTCCGTTTGGGGAGTCTGCACCCCGGGGGCATGAACATCGAATTCTCCCAATTTTGTTAGTCCTTGCTGTCTCCTCCCCTTCCTCAGCCCCCCTGCTGTCTCCTCCCATCCCCCAGCCTTCTGGCTACTCCTCCTTTTCCCTTTCTTGTCCCCACCCACCCCCGCCCCCGATCAGTCTGAAGAAGGGTTTCGGCCCGAAACGTTGCCTATTTCCTTCGCTCCATAGATGCTGCTGCACCCACTGAGTTTCTCCAGCTTTTTTGTGTAACCGAGAATTTGAGAGAGTTGGGCCTTTATTCCTCAGAGTCTATAGGATGAGAGTCAAAATAATGTAAACACTCAAGATTCTGAGAGGGATGATGAGATGAAGTTCCCATTGTTTAAAACTAGGGTGGCATAGTTATAGGATGGGATGGTGAAGGATAGAGATGCTGACTGGCCCACTGTGTTACCCCAGCATTTTTAGTCTATCTTCGGTATAACCAGCATCTGCTGTTCCTTCCTACATATTTTTTCTGAATCCAAAGGACCAGGCATCTGTGGATATCATTCATCTTAATCTGGATCAGCCTACAATGGGAGACTTTATCACATTACTTACTGACATTTACATGGACAGCATTCACTGTCCTATTAATTTATTTTGCAAATGGGCTTTGTGCAATTCTTCATTTCAGTTTTAAACTTACATCTCTTTTTTTCTAGTATCCTCAAACCTTGTTTCTTAAAGAAAGGGTGAAATAAAGGTAGAGGTTCTTACTATCCAGAGATGCTGCCTGTCCCGCTGAGTTATTCCAGCATTGTCTGTCTATCTTTGGTGTAAACCAGCATCTGCAGTTCCTTCCTGGAGATTAATCAAGGTTCAGGGAAAGCACAGGAAAAATATGTTGAGGCCAACTTTTGAAGGTCCATGATTTTACTGCTTTGAGAACCAGGCCTGGAGAGGTCAATAGGCCTGATCCAACTCCTGATTCTTGTTCATTTGCTTTCATGCTCTTAATCTCAATCTCTAAAGAAGGTCTCTAGTGAAGACCAGCAGCATAATCAAGGACGAGTCGCATGCTGGCCACTCCCTCTTCTCCCCTCTTCCATCAGGCATAAGGTACAGAAGTTTGAAAACTCGTACCTCCAGATTCAGGGACAGTTTATTCCCAGCTGTTATCAGGCAACCGATTCATCCTACCACAACCAGAGGGCTGTCCTGCGCACGGTGCCTTACAATGCTTCCAGCGCCAAAGATCCGGGTTCGACCCCGACTACCGATGCTGACTGTACGGAGTTTGTACGTTCTCCCCGTGACCGCGTAGGTTTTCTCCGAGATCTTCGGTTTCCTCCCACATTCCAAAGACGTACAGCTTTGTAGGTTAATTGGCTTGGTGTAAATGTTAAACAAATGTCCCTAGTGTGTGTAGGATAGTGTTAATGTGCAGAATCTGAATTAAAACCAAACTAAACTATCTACCTCATTGGTGACTCTTGGACTATCTTTGATCTTACTTTACTCGCGTTATCTCACACTAAACATAATTCTCTTATCATGTATCTGTACACAATGGATTGTAATCATGCATTGTCTTTCCGCTGACTGGATAGCACGCAACAAAAGTTTTTCACTGTACCTCAGTACACGTGACAATAAACTAAACTGAACTAACCTCTGATATCCATGGCTTCTAATATCATCTTAAGATCATAAATAAATATTATTTTGTTATCCAATGTCCTTTTATGCTAAAGCTAAATGGAATACCAGAGTGCCGTTGTTCTTGGGTTTTGTAGTTTGAACCCCACTTTATGGAATACTGTCAAAGATCACATTAAATCAGAAAGCAAGATTAAAAAAAACATCTCCTGTAACCTTTAGACACCCAAATGATAATTTCAATCAAATCATTTTGAAGGATCTTCACTATTGTAATGTAAAAACGGTGTTTACCGATTATCTCTCAAACCTTCAAAAATATCGAGGGAAAGGAGAGGGAGAGGGAGAGGGAGAGGGAGAGGGAGAGGGAGAGGGAGAGGTGGAGGGGAGGGAGGGAGAGGGGGGGAGGGGGCGAGGGGGGGGGTGAGGGGGAGAGAGGGAGAAGGGGAGTGGGAGGGGGAGAGGGAGAAGGAGGGAGGGGGAGAGGGAGAGGGAGAGGGAGGGAGAGAAGGGGGGGGAGAGGGAGAGGGAGGGAGGGAGAGGGAGAGGGAGAGGGAGGGAGAGAACATAAGGATCTAGCAATTTGGTTTCAAAAACGTGATATATGCTTTTATTTTTTTTTTTAAATAAAGGGCATAAAACATGAATATGTTTTAAGATCCAGACACATGGCTTACTTTTTGTCTGACATTTTTATATAATATTTAGATCATCAATAACACCACTTTAAAGGTCCTTTTAAGTTAAGTATTCCGTGCAACAAGTCATCGGTGGTGTATAAACACAATTAATCCAGATGAGGATGTGAGTCGATTGTTACTTTCTTCAGGTGTGTGCACAGTACTATTGCCTAAAGCACAAATTCTTTGCTTCCTTTTGCCAGAAGAGAGGTTCTCTCCGGGAAAGGTTTACAATCAAGTTGATATACAGGCCACATGTAGCCATAGTAACGTCAGCAATCAATGTGATGGCAGACAAAGCTTGTGATGCACAATTCTTTGACTGTTTCATTGAACTAAAGGCTGTGTAGAGCAACCTGAAAAAAGAGATGAATTGTTCCTACAGTCCTTTTAAACAGAGAAATATTTCTACATTAGCTGAAAATGCAGATATATCACTTTCAAAATGTCAGTTCAGAAGTTTTGTTTTTCAACTGACCTTTAGCAATGAAACGAAAAGTCAATGTGCCAGAAAATATGTTATTTCTGAAGTTATAGTTTCTTTTATCCAGGATAAATCATTTGACATGCCAACCTAAGTTAAATCCTCTGGGACTGTGGAGTCTCGGACTGTCCCCATTCATTCTCCTCTCTCTGTGTTTTTTACCTACTTCCTGAAGGGTATTTGTATACTGTAAGTAAACATAGAAACATAGAAAATAGGTGCAAGAGTAGGCCAGTCAGCTCTTAGAGCCAGCACCGCCATTCAATATGATCATGGCTGATTATCCAAAATCAGTACTCCATTCCTGCTTTCTCCCCCCTTATCCCTTAATTCCGTTAGCCCTAAGAATTGGCATCCACTGCCTTCCATGGTAGAGCATTCCACAGATTCACAATTCTCTGGGTGAAAAAGTTTGTCCTCATGGTCCTAAATGGCCTGCCCCTTATTCTTAAACTGGTACTAAACTCCCCCAACATCGGGAACATTTTTCCTGCTTGTCCAATCCTTTAAGGATTTTATATGTTTCTACAAGATACCCTCCCATCCTTCTAAATTCCAGTGAATACAAGCTCATTTGAGCCATTCTTTCATCATATGTCAGTCCCGCCATCCCAGGAATCAACCTGGTGAACCTATGCTGCACTCCTCAATAGCAAGAATGTCCTTCCTCAAATTAGGAGAACAAAACTTCACACAATACTCCAAGTGTGGTCTCACCAGGGCCCTGTAAAATTGCAGTAGGACCTCCATGTTCCTATACTAAAATCCTCTCACTGTGAAGGCCAACATGCCATTTATTTTCTTCACTGCCAGCTGAATGATATTTGTTTTTTCCTGAGAACCATTCAGTTTACATCTTCCACTTTCCAAAATAAAAAATAGACACAAGGGTTGCTACTGCCCTTTTTTGCTTCAACTTTAGAGCAATCAGATGAGGCAAGGTTGGTGAACCAGTCAACAGCAAAATTGTGTAGGAAGGAACTGCAGATGCTGGTTTAAACCGAAGATAGACACAAAAAGTTGAAGTAACTCAGCGGGTCAGACAGCATCTCTGGAGAAAAGAAATAGGTGACATTTCAGGTCGAGACCCTTCTTCAGACTGGAGAATGGTCTGAACCCGAAACATTAGATAGAGCTCTTAAAGATAGAGTTAGATAGAGCTCTTAAAGATAGCGGAGTCAAGAGGGAGGGTGGGGGGGAGAAGGCAGGAACAGGGTACTGGTTGTGGATGATCAGCCATGATCACAGTGATTGGTGGTGCTGCCTCGAAGGGCTGAATGGCCTACTCCTGCGCATATTGTCTATTGTCACCCATTCCTTTTTTACAAAGATGCCGTCTGACCCACTGAGTTACTACAGCATTTTGTGTCTGAAGAGGGGTCTCGACCTGAAACGTCACCCATTCCTTTTCTCCAGAGATGCTGCCTGTCCCTGCTTCAACTTCAGCTTGTGGTGTTGACATTAGTGGAATTTAAAACTGAGGTAAGAAAGAAAACAGAAAAAAAATAATTGGGGAGAACATTTTCTGCACCAGAAAGCTGTCAATGCTATGATTATGTTTAACCTGCTGGAAAAAATACATTTAATTACTCGACAATTACATGCTCAAAGTTACTATTTTCCTCCTTAACACATGCATATTGCAAAGCAGCGTTCTGCACAGTAATCAGAACTGAAATGCAAATAATGATGTGGCTATGGTTAATAATATGTAAATTGAGGAACACACACATTCCAAATGGACTCGGCCGAACGCACTATGGGAACTTCACTCACCCCCCTGCAGGAACTATACAACAGGAGGTGCAACTCCAGAGCAAACAAAATCATGAGACACCTCTTCCACCCCTGCAACGGACTGTTCCAGCCGCTACGGTCAGGCAAACGCCTCCGTTGCCATGCAGTGAGAACGGAGAGGTTGAGAAGGAGTTTCTTCCCAGAGGCAATTCGGACTGTAAATGCCTTTCTCACCAGGGACTAACTCTACAGAACGTTTTTCCTTCTATTATTTATTATGTAAAAGAATATGTGTGTTATGATTGTGTTTATAATTTGTTTGGTTGTTTTGTTGTTTGTCTTTTGCACAAAAGTCCGCGAGCATTGCCACTTTCATTTCACTGCACATCTCGTATGTGTATGTGACAAATAAACTTGACTTGACTTGACTTGACTTGACTTTTGGCGGGTGTGGGTAAAGAATCGAAAGAGACGAGATTAGTTTAGTTTAGTTTAGAGATACAGCACGGAAACAGGCCCTTCGGCCCACTGTGTCCACATCAACTAGCGATCCCCGCACATTAACACTACCCTACACATATTAGGGACAATTTACATTCATACCAAGCCAATTAACCTATAAACCTGTATATCTTTGGGGTGTGGGAGGGCACCAAAGATCTCAAGAGAAAACACATGCAGTTCACGGGGAGAACTTACAAACTCTGTACAGACAAGCACACGTAGTCGGGATCGAACCCGGGTCTCTTGAAGTGCAGCAAGGCAGCAACTCTATCGCTGCGCCACTATGCCGCCCGAGAGAGTTCCTGATGATGAGCTAACATTTCTTGTGCAAGAGATGAGGATACCGCACCACTAACCTCTGTTGCCCAAACAAAGACTCAACAAATCAGAGAGGCACAGCCACTGATGTAGAACAACATCGCCTGCTCAGCTCGGAACTGTGGAGATTCGAAGATAGCACTGCCTCACATTCATGGATGTCAAACGCCTTGCCAAAGATACATCACATGCTGTCAGAAGCTTCATTAAAACCATAGGATCCTGCCTCAAGCTATCCAAATACTTCATCATTAAAAAGCCATTTGCTGCTCGCTGGCCGGTGGAACAAGGTGACCTGATGCAACAGACTTCAGATTCTGTGCGACAAGTTACAAAATAACTGCACCGAGAAACACCTGAGATTTGCGCTGTGCATTAGCTTCTCAAAATTGTTCAGGCACCCGGATATGAATAAAATCTGTCCTTAAAGAAGTTGAAGTGTTTTTACTTACACACATGATTTCTGCTTTCCTTATTGTCTACCTCATTATTCTACAGGGACAATTGCATATCAGGATGTCTCGGTTTCTGTGCAGGTGTAGATACAACAGTCGTAGACATGCTGATGGTCAAAGTCCAGTATGAATGAATCCCCTGCTGCTAGACTCAACCTTGCGGTGACTGCCACAGCAGCAATCCGCAGAAGAAAAGGTCCAATTTCACCACAGATAGAAACAACATGCTGGAGTAACTCAGCGGGACAGGCAACATCTCTAGACCGAAGGAATGAGTGATGTTTCGGTTCGAGACACTTCTTCAGACTGAGGGTCAGGGGAGAGGGAGACACGGAAATAAGGAAGGGTAAAGTGTGAAAAAGGGACATCAGATGAGATGCAGATTCAAGGAAAATGTAGAATAGATCATTGTCAGCATGGAGAAGGTGACAATGAAGCAAACAGAGATAACATGTAATCTGGGGGACAGTCTGAAAACTAGGAATGGGGGGGAAAGGAGAGAGAGGGAAAGCAAATGTTACTTGAAATTAGAGAAATCAATGTTCATACCGCTGGGGTGTAAGCTACCCAGGCAAAATGTGAGTGCTGTTTCTTCTATTTGAGCTGGGGCTCACTCTGACAAGGGAAGAGGCCCAGGAGCGAAAGGTCAGTGTGGGATTGGAGGGGAAGTTAAAGTGTTTAGCAAACGGGAGATCATGTAGGTTTAGGCGGACTGAGGGGAGGTGTTCAGCAAATCGATCGCCGAGCCTGAGCTTGGTCTCACTGATATATTGGAGTCCGCACCTGGAACAGCGGATACAGTAGATGAGGTTGCAGAAGCTGCAAATTAACCTCTTCATCACCTGAAAAGACTGTGGGGGTCCTTGGACGGAGTCGGGAGGGGAGGTATAGTGACAGGCGTAGCATCTCCTTTGGTTACAGGGGAAAGTACCTGGGGAGGGGGTGGTTTGGGTAGGAAGGGACGAGTTGACCAGGGAGTTGCGGAGGGAATCGTCTCTGTGGTAAATGGAAAGGGGTGGAGATGGGAAGATGTGGCCAGTGGTAGGATCCCGTTGGAGGTGGTGAAAATGCTGGAGGATTATGTGCTGTATGCGACAGCTGATGGGGTGAAAGGCTACTCCAATTTCACTATGTGTGGATCCATCCTCTTATAAGGTGAGTTGGTGCACAATGGCCTCTCTGTTTCATTAATTGTGGTCACTCACCTATGCAAAGGTAAGTTCAGGTAAGTTGCCATACTCACTTTATTTTAATGTTTGAACATATCCTTTAATGAATTCTAAAAAAATAATAATAATTTAAACATCTTAATTATATCAAGCAATTTAAACAGAATTTAATTGTCTGTGACTGTCAGAGACATAAAATAGTCGGAAAAACCTCTGACAGCAGACCAAAGGCTGCATGGGAAAACGGCAGAACAGGGCTTCAGAATAAGCTGCCAGAAACATACTCACACACTACAAGCAATTTGAGCTTGAGGGGCAGCACGGTGGCGCAGCGGTAGAGTTGCTGCCTTACAGCACCAGAGACCCGGGTTCGATCCCAACTACAGGTACTGCCTGTACGGAGTTTTACATTAACCCCGTGACCGTGTGCGTATTCTCCGAGTGCTCTGGTCTCCTCCCATACTCCAATGATGTACAGGTTTGTAGGTTAATTAGCTTGGTGAAAATGTAAATTGTCCCTAGTGTGTGTAGGATAGTGTTAGAGTGCGGGGATCACTGGTTGGCATGGACTCGGTGGGTCGAAAGGCCCGTTTCCACGCAGTGTCTCTAAATTAAACTAAACTAAACTTAACATACTCTTCACTTACCTGCCAGATATGGAACTCCTGTTTCTACTTCCTTCGACATACAGAAACTATAGGTGCATGCATGCGGGGATAGTGATCAGTGAGCCTGGGCCAAGACTGGGTTCAGGATCAGTCCAACTTGGCCTCCTCTGTTGTCAGAGTGAGGCCCAGGGCAAATTGGAGGAACACCATCTCATACTTTGCTTAGGCAGCTTACACCCCAGCGATATGAATATTGATTTCTCTAATTTCAAGTAAACCTTGCATCTCCTCTCTCTCCATCCCTCCTCTACCCTTGTCATTGTATTAGTTTCACTGTCGTCTTGTTGAGTCTCATTGTCTGTAACTCATTTTCACCTAGCCCATCCACAACTAACAATGGCCTGGTTCCTTTATCATCGTTACTCTTTTGCGTATCTTTCATTCATTTGATCCACATTTCTCTACATCATTGTCTATATCTCCCGTTTCCCTTTCCCCTGACTCTCAGTCTGAAGAAGGGTCTCGACCTGAAACATCACCCATTCCTTTTCTCCAGAGATGCTGCCTCACCCGCTGAGTTACTCCAGCTTTTTGTGTCCATCTTGAATTCAGGATTCCCTGGGCCATTGTTTTGCAGATTGGATAAGAAAGGAATTGTTTCGTCCATGGCAGCAAGGGAATACATCGTCATATTCTTCAATTAGAAATCACTGCACTGTTAAATCCTATTGATTTTTACCAATATCATATTGGTATGTTTTCTCCAAATGTTGAATAAATACATAGAACTGAATAGCAAAGGAATCAACTCTTCATCCCACAATGGCTATGCTGCACATGATACCAAGCTAAATTCATCTCCTCTGTCTGCAGATGACCCATATCGCTCCAATCCCTGCATTTCCACGTGCCTATCTAAAAGCTTCTTAAATCCCAAAGTCAAATGTAAATATATCTAACAGTTACAAAGCAAAATATTGCAACTAACAAAAGTTGAAATTTTAAAAAGGTACAGAAAAAAATACTCTGCAGGTCAAGTGTATGCCCATGGGAGGAAAACAATGCTCTGAGTCAATAACAAAATCAAGGAAGGGTTGAGACGTATGACCTAAGGGCATTACTACCAAATAAATAAGGGAGCAAGACACAAAAAGCTGGAGTAACTCAGCGGGACAGGCAGCATCTCTGGAGAGAAGGAATGGGTGACATTTCGGGTTGAGACCCTTCTTCAGATTGAGAGTCAGGGGAGAGGGAGTCTAGAGATATGGAAGCGTAAGGTATGAAAAAGACTGATCAAAGCAGATGATTGTCCTCTTCGTTACAACTCTGCTGACATTTCCGGGATAAACTATTGACCAGGATCCATGCCTCCACAGCAAGTGTCAGATCACTTTCTTCCTGTTACTCTGAGAAATCTACTGGTCCCTAAAGTATCTCACATATATTTTCTTTCAAGTTCATCTAATGATTTCCCTCAGCTGGTAGACACCTCACTGTCTCCATTTAATTTTCTTTTGAGATGCTGAGTCAGAAACATTC